>NC_041390.1:278492914-278540052 GCF_002162155.2 Triticum dicoccoides
ATACTACTTGTGCATCCAAAAACCCTTAAACCCAAATCTTATTTTCAAGATTCCACCATACCTACCTAAGGATTGAGCAAGATCCATCAAGTAAGTTGTCATCGGTGCAATAAGGCAATAAAAATTGCTTCTAAAAGTGTGATATCATTTAGTGTAAGAGAAAATTGAGTGTTGTACGAACTTGTGATGGCAAAGTAATAAAAGTGACGGACTGCATAATAAAGGTTGCTATCATAAGGGGTAATATAACGTGATGTTCTGTTGCACTAAGGGATTGACCATACAAACAAATAAGCGCATGGCAACCTCTGCTTCCCTCTATGAAGGGCCTGTATTTTAGTTTTATGTATTTACTTTTATGCAAAGAGTCAAAGTTCTTCTCTCTATTCCTTTTTATTTTTCTCTTTTGGCAAGCATCATGTGGTGAGGAAAGATCTAGGCAGATATGTCCAGTTGAATATGGGTAGCATGAGTTATTATTGTTGACATCACTATCGGTGTCAAAACCGGCGGATCTCGGGTAGGGGGTCCCGAACTGTCCGTCTAGGCGGATGGTTATAGGAGGCGGGGGACATGATGTTTACCCAGGTTCGGGCCCTCTTGATGGAGGTAATACCCTACGTCCTGCTTGATTGTTCTTGATAATATGAGTAGTACAAGAGTTGATCTACCACGAGATCGAAGAGGCTAAACCCTAGAAGCTAGCCTATGGTATGATTGTGTGTTGTTGGTCCTACAAACTAAACCCTCCGGTTTATATAGACACTGGAGGGGGCTAGGGTTACACATAGTCAGTTACAAGGAAGGAGATCTACATATCCGTACTGCCAAGCTTGCCTTCCACGCCAAGGAGAGTCCCATCTGGACACGGGACAAAGTCTTCAATCTTGTATCTTCATAGTCCAACAGTCCGGCCAAAGGATATAGTCCGGCTGTCCGGATACCCCCTAATCCAGGACTCCCTTAGTAGCCCCTGAACCAGGCTTCAATGACGATGAGTCCGGCGCGCAGATTGTCTTCGGCATTGCAAGGCGGGTTCCTCCTCCAAATACTTCATAGAAGATTTTGAACACGAGGATCGTGTCTGGCTCTGCAAAACAAGTTCCACATACCACCGTAGAGAGAATAATATTTATATAAATCTAATCTGCTGGCGTACCCCGTAGTGTGACATCACACCACAGGCAGGTCTTTATTCGAATCGTTTTTCATAACCAATCTTAGCGTGTTTCGCGAGGCGGTTTCCTTGGCACGTCTTGTCGAAGCAGAGATCGTGTCCCCTTTATTACGGGATTCTCATTAATATGGACGTGGGTAACCCAACTGTGCCTATTGGTAGGACTCCTAGATCTTAGGTAAGTCCCAAACGACCACGAGGAGGACGCTTGATATTCACCCTCTTTATAAAGGGGACAAGGCTTTTTCTTTTTTTCCCTCTCGTGCTCAATCAAATCCTTCCCTCGCCTCGAGTTCTAACACCCAAGACTCAGGTCAGGTGCTTCGGACCTTCAACTATGTCCGGATCCAACCTTCAAGGTCGGTGGATGCCTTCCTCCGTCACGGAGGAGGACATCAAGAGGTTGAGAGAGGCCAGATATCTGACCGCCGAAATTTTGCATCGGCTGCCCACCCGAGGATAGGTCGTCCCTACTCCCGAACCGAACAAGAGTGTCGTGTTCGCCTCCCACTTCCTCCAAGGACTAGGCCTCGCTCTGGATCCCTTTGTTAGGGGTCTTATGTTCTATTATGGGCTAGATTTTCACGATCTGGCCCCGGATTCCCTTCTTCACATTTCGTCATTTATTGTTGTATGTGAGGCCTTCCTCCGTATTACCCATCACTTCGGCCAGTGGCTCAAGACCTTCGATGTGAAGCCGAAGATGATCGAGGGGCAGCACACAGCGTGCGGAGGCTCTTTAATTAGCAAAATTGCTGACGCTCCATGGCCTGAGGGTAGCTTCCCAAAGGTGTCCGGATTGTGGCAGCGGGAGTGGTTCTACATCACAGCTCCCCGAAGTGCCAAGTGGGTAGCTGCCCCCACCTTTCGCTCAGGCCCCCCACCACAACCGACGTCATGGATCAGCAGGGGGATGAGCTGGGGTCCAGCCAAGGACGTGCCAATACTGCAAAGCCGTATCCGAGATCTCTTTGAGAGAGATTTCAGTCTGGTTATGGTAGTGCAAGTTATGCTAGTTCGTCGAGTCCAACCTTGCAAACGTCGGCCCCTTCGCATGTGGGAATTCAACCCAGAAGGACCGCGAGCTATTCAACACTTCCTTGGCATGACGCCCGAGGAGATGTACAAATTGTTCTTCGGACCACAAATAATGTGTCCGAACATCACTGAGGATGCAGTTCCGAGTTGCAATCGCCCGGATACCCAAGTAAGTAGCCCCGCATCCGAACACACTGTTCGTTTGTTTATCGCAACGTCGCCCTAAAAAAGCCGCTCTTTGACCAGGATTGGATAGCGAAGGCAAAGTTGATCAGGTGTCTGGCCCCCCTCCCTGAGACATCACCAAATCCCGTGCTAACCAGGATGCTGGAGATCGCGCCTTATCAAGCGCCCTCAGGAGAAGATAAAGGGGGGGGGGACAAGGAGGCTAGCGCCTCCGCGAAGGAGGTTAACCGGGGAGGAGGAACTGAAACTTCCTCTCCCCAGGGAAGGAAGAGGAACGCCTCTGAGGACCCGGAGACCACGATCTAGAAACGGGGGATGAAATCTTCGCCGGAGGGTCCTGCCCTGGGGGATACTCCTGCCGCACTATGCCCTCAAGGGGATCAGCCCTCCATCGAGCTGTAAGTAAAAGGGTACTTAATAATAAAAATATCTCGCCTTACTTCTGAGGAAAATAACTGAAGCATTTATCTTGCAATTCGGATCTTAGCCCTTCTCAGTAGAGCTCGTCTTCAGGGGATCTTCTTCCAGAGATGATGGAGAGCGAAACGCCTCCCCCTGCCATACCGCCTCATGAGGCGGGCGACCCCGAGGTGTCGTCGTGGAGGGTTTCTCCTAGTTCGGCAAGGCCAGAAGGTAATCCTATGGCCACCCGAAGTCCTCAGTGTCCGGCTCTTGAAGAGGGAAATCGAAAGAGTCCGGCACCGTCTGGTGTACGGTCGGACGTACTGAGGGATCTGCTAGAGCAAGCCGCTATCTTAGAAGAGCACCGCACGTTGATGGGTATGGTGATTGAAAGGATTTCGTCTGCTGAAAGCAGGTTGCATGAAGCCTTTATGAGTCTACTGACGGGTTTTGAGGTATGCGAAATGATGTACATTTTTGACAGTACCGCACATTTTTAGATGTGCCCTGTGTAGATAGTAGCCCCTGAGACTCTGGGTGCTGTCGAAGACGACAGCGCACAGAGGATCATAGTCCCAGGAATAATCGTGCCGCCTTAGTATGTAGGTGGCGGAGGGTCCGGTGGCTAGCCGGAGTGATGAGTTTGCCGAGCTAAAGCGGTAGCTTGACGTGGCAGACGCCGACATCGTACTTGTCAACAAGTGGCTTGACGAGGCACATGGTATGTGATTCCTCCAGTGACACATGGGAAGAGGAGCATGATGCCGGTATCTATAACATGTGTGTGAATGCAGATGAAGCTGCGGCCGTGGAGAACCTTCGGGCGGAACTTGCCCGAGCCAAAGAACAATCCAGGAAAAGCGATGCGGCTGCCCTAAAGGCAATCGAGGAGTTGAAAGCCGAATAGGCTGCTCACTGCCAAAGCAAGGAGGAAATAGCCAGGATGGCTGTGGAATTGAAGAACGTCGCTAACCGTTACGAGCTTCTTGAAAAGGAAGATCGAGCGAAGAGGACAGACCTGGAGAAGGCCACGATGGCGACCAAAGACACCCGCTCTGCAATGAGAGCGATGAAGGAGGAGCTGCGTCAAGCCGGGGATATCGCGGCTGGGAAGCCCTTTATGCTGCGGATAAAGTTTGGAGATCCTCGGTACGCCCCTTTGGACCAGCTGTGGAGTTCTGCGGACGCATATCTGGACTTAGAGGCGAGTGCTGCCGATGTGGCCGAATACTTCCGATATCAAAAAGATCGCGAAGTGGAAAAGCTATTCTGGTCACAATTTAACGTTCCAGAGTGTCCGCTTCCATTGACTGGTCGGTTGGCCGAATGGGCCGAGCTGAATAGATTGTCCGGACTCACCATGAGGTCTGTTGTGGATCATCTGTGGCTGGAAAGGCCAAAGCCGAACAGTTATTTTAGTTTGGTGCAGCAGTTCCTTGGTGCGGTGCTGCACATCAACGCGATGAAGAGGTCGGCGTGCGTAGAGGGTGCACGGATGGCCCTTGCCCGTGTGAAGACATCCTGGGCGGAGATGGAGGCCACCGCCATTGCAGCCCAAGATTCGGACGAGAGCCGAGTACCTGCCGAGCACTACTTTTGAGAAGTTCTTGAGGGCGGTCATTCGATAGAAGCGCAGTGCTCGAAGAATATTATGTTCTAATGACATGTATTCCCATTGAAAAACAATGTTTCATTGAGTTTATCAAGGCTGTTTTTATACTTTTGCCTGAAAGTACTATGATGCCTCCTGTGCGGATGTTTATGTATTTATGTATATAACCAGAAAGATGGCATTCGTCGGCTTCAGCCCCCGTGCATATAATGCGGGGGTGCTCGCAGAAGACGCCTGTTCACACTTGATCCAACGTCTTGGTCCATGAAGGAGGTGATAGCACAGCGAACTAGGCAATCAGACTATAATGCTTTAACACTTTCACTTAACCAGAGGAGTTTGACAATGGGGCTACTATATAGCCCCGGTGGCTCCGTGCTCATCCGAATTCGGGGCACGTACATGCCTGGCCGGGAAACAGCTGAAAGGATCGAGATGGATCTAGAGGGGGGTGAATAGGTACAACTACAAATTTTAATTGTTACTTAACAATTTTTAGGCAATAATGCGGAATGTGAAAGTGAGCCTAACAATTGCAAGTGAAGTACTAAGTACTAAGCAGGTAACACAAGTAGTAACTACGCAAATACAAAGTGATGAAGTAAGTGCTAAGAGACAAGTAACCACAAGTAGAGAGTTAGGGTTAGGGATAACCGCAACTCCGGGAGACGAGGATGTATGCCGATGTTCACTTCCTTGGAGGGAAGCTACGTCAATGTTAGAGAGGTGGATGTTACCATGAAGGCACACCAACGCCACGAAGGCTCACCCTATTCTCCCTTTGAGACAACACCATGAAGGCGTTTCTCAACCACTAGTGGTAGACCTTGGGGTGGTCTCCAAACCCTCACAAACTTTTCGGGGTTAATCACAAAGCTCGAATCCTCTCCGAAAGACTCCTACCGCCTAGGAGTCTCCAACCTCCAAGAGTAACAAGATCGATGGGGAAAAGCTCAAGACTTGCTCAAATCACAAATTCCTTTGGTGCAAAGATGGAGAAGGAATGGTTCTATCACTTGATTGGACAACTTCTCTCGAATGCTCTCAAATCCCATGGGGATCTAAGATTTGGTGTGGAGGTGTAAGAGAGAGAGTGAGATGTGTTCTAGGGTTTTTCAAGAGTGAATGGTCAACCCTCTCCCATGGGGGAGAAAGGCTATATATAGTGTGAGCTCGAATATGGCCGTTGTAGTGCAAGTGAACGGGCAGGCCGGACATCCGGGCTAGGGGCCGGACATCCGGCCAGGCAAGCCACTTAAAGTGCAAGGTAGAAAACAGAGCAGGAAACAGAGGGGCCGGACATCTGGGGGTCAAGCCCGGACATCCGGCATAACAGGAAGGCCCGGACATCTGGCAGGTGGCCGGACATCCGGCGCGCAGCCTAGCATAAAAACGTCCTCTGGACACCTATGCCCGGATATCCGGCAAGGAGCCCGGACATCCGGCGAGCACTGGGAGCCCAGACATCCGGCGTAGAGGGCCGGACATCCGACAGCAACACTGCACAAAAGTGCATTCTGGAATGGCTAGGCCCGGATATCCAGCGAGAGGCCCGGATATCCAGGGAGCAGCCCGGACATCCGGCACAAGGCCCAGACATCTTAGCAATATTAATGGCACTTTCATTATCACATAGAAGAGGCACATGTGTATAGGTGATACCATAATCCTTCAAAGTTTGCCTCATCCATAATAACTGAGTTGCACAACTGGCGGTTGCAATATATTCAGCTTCCGTTGTGGAGAGGGCAACACAATTTTGCTTCTTCGAGGACCAACTTACCAAGGAGCGTCCAAGAAATTGACATGCACCGGAGGTGGACTTACGATCCACTTTGTCTCCAGCCCAATCCGCATCTGTGCACCCAATGAGATCAAACTTAGCATCCTTGGGGTACCGTAGACCCAACTTTGGGGTGTGAACAAGGTATCTAAGAATATGCTTAACCGCCTTATGATGGCTTTCCCTAGGGGAAGCTTGAAATCTAGCACACATGCATACACTAAACATGATGTCTGGTCTAGATGCACAAAGATAAAGCAATGAACCAATCATAGAGCGGTATTTAGATTGGTCAAAAGGGATACCGTTTGAGTCTCCAGTGAGTACAATTTTGGTTGGCATGGGTGTCTTACATGGGCTGGCATCAGTCATGCCAAATTTTGCTAGGATATCCTTGAGGTATTTTGCTTGAGACAAGAAAATTGCTTCTTGAAATTGTTGAATTTGAAATCCGAGGAAGAACTCCAAATCCGCATTGAGTGACATTTCAAAATTCTTGGTCATAGATGCCGCAAACTTCTTGCATAAATGAATGTTAGGAGAACCAAAAATGATATCATCTACATAGATTTGGCATAGGATCAAATCACCTTTGTCCCTCTTAGTAAAAAGAGTGGGATCGATCACCCCTCTCACAAAGCCATCATCAAGTAAAAACTTCTTAAGATGATCATACCAAGCACGATGTGCTTGTTTGAGGCCATACAACGCCTTATGAAGTTTATACACATAGTCTTTGTGATCGGGGTCAACAAACCCAGGTGGTTGTGATACATATACTTCTTCTTGTAGAGGGCCGTTAAGAAAAGCACTCTTCACATCCATTTGATGTAATGTAAAGCCATTGAAAGCAGCATAAGCAAGTAAGATGCGAATGGATTCAAGACGGGCAACGGGGGCAAAGGTCTCACCAAAGTCCAAACCTTCAACTTGTGAGTACCCTTGTGCCACTAACCTTGCCTTGTTGTGGATGATTATACCATTCTCATCTTGCTTGTTCTTTAAAATCCACTTTGTACCAATGACGTTGTGTTCCGTAGTTGGCCTCTTGACTAATGACCACACTTAATTGCGCTCAAAACTATTCAACTCTTCTTGCATAGCAATGAGCCAATCATTGTCTATCAACGCATCTTGTACCTTGAGAGGCTCAACACTAGACACAAAAAGAGAAGTGAGCACAAAAGTTTGTCAATTGTTTACGAGTGACTCTACCTTCCGATATGCCGGTGAGGATCTTATCAACATCAACACGACGGGCCACTCGAGGCATGATGGAGGTTAAGGTTTCGCGAGGTTCAACTTCATGTCCATCATCCACGTCCTTTACATATGGATCATTAATGTGTGGTGGAAAATCTTCTTCTTCTTCTTGCATTTGTTGAGGTTCATTGTCAATGATTGCACTTTTTTGTTCTTGCCCTTGAGGAATATCTTGTTCTTGATGATTATCATGAAGAGGAGATTGATCATCATCTTGTACTTGGACTATGGGCATTGATTGAGTAATAGGGGCTTGTGGTGGTATGGGTGTTGAAGTAGTTTGATGGTGTGTGAGGCCTTCATCTTCTTCTTCATCATCATGAGGTTCTTGTTCCATTGAAAGAAGTGCACCAACACCCATCGTCAAGATATCTTGAGAAGAATCTTCTTCACCTACATCATTTAGATCAACTTGCTCCCCATGGGAGCCATTAAATTCATCAAACACCACGTCACAAGTTTCTACAACACATCCACTGGATTTGTTGTAGACTCTATAGGCGTGAGAGTTTGATCCATAGCCAAGAAATATGCCCTCAATGGTTTTAGATTGAAATTTTCCTAACCGCTCTCTTTTGTTGATGATGAAGCATTTACACCCAAATACATGAAAGTACTTGACGTTAGGCTTGTTCCTGGTTAGGAGCTCATATGGAGTCTTTTCCAACATCGTGTCGAGGAAGAGCCAGTTTGATGCATGACATGCAGTGTTGACAGCCTCGGCCCAAAAACTATGTGGCGACTTGTATTCATCCAACATGGACCTTGCCATCTCCACAAGAGTGCGATTCTTCCTTTCTGCAACACCATTTTGTTGGGGAGTGTATGGAGCTGAATATTGATGTTCAATCCCTTCATCACTAAGGAACTCTTCCAAGGTGTAGTTCTTGAACTCGGATCCATTATCACTTCTTATTGCCAGAATTTCTTTGTCAAACTTGTGTTGTGCTTGCTTTGCAAAGTCAATGAAGGTGATCTTCATCTCGTCCTTGGATTTGAGGAAGAAGACCCATGTATACCTTGAGTAATCATTCACAATGACAAGTCCATATTTTTTCCACCAAGACTATCCACGAAGGAGGCCCAAAGAGATCCACATGAAGGAGCTCCAAAGGCCTTGAAGTAGATACAATATTCTTGGGTGGGTGCTTTGATTGATGTTGCTTCCCGGCTATGCATGCACTACACACATGATCTTTCTCAAAAGAGAAATTTGTTAGTCCAAGGATGTGATTACCATTTAAGAGATCTTGAAGATTTCTCATGCCGACATGGGCTAGCCGGCGATGCCATAGCCACCCCTTGTCGGCCTTGGCCATTAGACAAGTTGCATGGAATGTGCTCTCTTTTGAGAAATCAACCGTGTAAAGGTTGCCATCCAACTCTCCAACAAAGGCCACTTCAAGAATATCTCTCTTAAAGACTTTCACATCCTTTAGTCCAAAGAGTGTATCATAACCAACAGAAGCCAATTGGCGAACAGAAAGCAAATGGTATTTGAGGGATTGGACAAGCATCACATTTGCAAGAGACATGTCATTTGTGATGGCCACTTTGCCCAATCCGAGTACATGTCCTTTTGAACCTCCACCAAACATAATGCTCATAAATGGTTGAATAGCTTCCATGAAATCATAGAGCAACTTGCTATCTCCGGTCATATGATTGGTACATGCACTGTCAATCACCCATTTTACTCCACCGGAGAAAGCAACCTACACACAATTATGGCTTGGTTAGAGGCACCCATTTTGCAATGGGACCTCTCAGGTTAGTCACAAGGGTCTTAGGGACCCAAATAGCATAAAACCGAAATGCATTTTGAGGACCAACAAATTTAGCAAAAACTTTTCCATCCTTAGTCTTACGAAGTACATAGGATGGAGGCATAAACACTTTTGGCTTGTTGAGAGTAGGCATGCCCCTTGTGGCCTTCCCACTAACAACCTTACCTTTCTCCTTGTGCCCTTCTCGTACAAAAGTTTCTTTTAACAAAGTGGTGCACTTTTGAGAGGACGTCTTCTTCTTGCTTGTCCTTGGGTCAAACCCGAGTCCCTCTTTGGCAAACACCTCATTGTGTTTTGAGAATCTTGAGCAACTCCGGCAACACCACTAACATCATCTGGATCGGATTCTTCTTGAGCAACCATTGCTTTCCCATCTCTCTTCTTGAGCTTGGAGTTCAAAGGATTTGTCAGCTTCTTCTTGGGAAAGGTCCTGGGAAACCTTGGTTTATCTTCTCTCCTCTCATAAGGACACTCGTTGGAGAAGTGGTTGGTTTCTTCATAGCTGTAGCATTTTCTTACTTTCTTCTTTTGAAACCTACCCTTGAATTTTCCCGTGCTAAACTTCTTGACAAAGAGAGCCATGTCTTCATATGAACGGCCCTCATCGGATTCAACCGCATCACCATCTTCTTCATCATCATCATCTTCTTCTTCACTTTGCTCATCTTCACATACATGCTTGGCCTTCAATGCAAGATTGATCTTCGACGATGGAGTACCATGCATGACAAGATGTTTTGTAGAATTTGCCTTTGACTCTTCAAATAGTTGGAAAGTGGATATGATGTCATCTGTAGTCATTTCCTTGAAGGCATGGTGTTGTCTTATGTCCCATACCATCTGATGTGATATGGAGCAACAGCATGGAGCAACTTGTCCACAAGGAATCGCTTAGTCATGTTAAATCCATCTTGTGTCTTGTCACACTCACACGACACAATATCAGCGGTGAGAGTCATGAGACGCTCAAGGAGTTGATTTGGAGTTTCACCTTTCTCCATACAAAAGTTTTGCAATTATCCCTTGGCAATTTCATATCGAGCACTCTGGAGGGTGGAGGTACCGGTCTTGGATCTTATAATACTTTCCCATAATTCCTTGGCACTTGTGATGTGTATGAAAGGTCTCCTTTGCTTTTCAACCATACCTCTCCTTATACACATGATTGCAGTGTCATTGAGATTCTTGTCGTAAATTTCTCTTGGTGTAGGATTCTTTGGATCAACCACATGGTAACCATACTCCAAGATCTCTAGCATCTCATCGTTTCCATATCGAAGATGATCCTGCATAGCAACTCTCCACAAAGCAAAATCAGAAGTGGCATCAAGTAAAGGAGGTTTGCCTTGAAAGTTATATTTTGGTTTCTCAACTTGGGGTCTTGCATAAAGCCAAGGAACACTAGAGTGTTCATTGCTAGGAGGTTGTTGACCAAGTGACGGAGTAGGCACAGTTGGCCTCGAAGCCGCACCACCCGAAAGTGGTGCAAGCACCATGGACAATGTGGCTATCCTCATTTGGACCAAGGCCTCGACAGAAGCATCATGCTCCTCCTTTTGCTTAGCAAGGGCCCGTTCTAGATCCTCAGAAGTAAAGGTCTTGACTTCAGAAGAAGCCTCGCCTTTATCCTTCGGATCTACAACAAGGGGAGTCCCATCGGGGTTCATCTCGCTCTAGGGCGGTTAAGCCACAAGAATAGAGCACGAGGCTCTAATACCAATTGAAAGGATCGAGATGGACCTAGAGGGGGGTGAATAGGTACAACTACACATTTTAATTGTTACTTAACAATTTTTAGGCAATAATGCGGAATGTGAAAGTGAGCCTAACAATTGCAAGTGAAGTACTAAGTACTAAGCAGGTAACACAAGTAGTAACTAGGCAAATACAAAGTGATGAAGTAAGTGCTACGAGACAAGTAACCACAAGTAGAGAGTTAGGGTTAGGGTTACCGCAACTCCCTGAGATGAGGATGTATGCCGATGTTCACTTCCTTGGAGGGAAGCTATGTCACCGTTAGAGAGGTGGATGTTACCACGAAGGCACACCAACGCCACGAAGGCTCACCCTATTCTCCCTTTGAGACAACACCACGAAGGCATTTCTCAACCACTAGTGGTAGACCTTGGGGTGGTCTCCAAACCCTCACAAACTTTTCGGGGGTAATCACAAAGCTCGATTCCTCTCCGAAAGACTCCTACCGCCTAGGAGTCTCCAACCTCCAAGAGTAAAAAGATCGATGGGGAAAAGCTCAAGACTTGCTCAAATCACAAATTCCTTTGGTGCAAAGATGGAGGAGTGGATCTATCACTTGATTGGACAACTTCTCTCGAATGCTCTCAAATCCCTTGGGGATCTAAGATTTGGTGTGGAGGTGTAAGAGATAGAGTGAGATGTGTTCTAGGGTTTTTCAAGAGTGAATGGTCAACCCTCTCCCATGGGGGAGAAGGGCTATATATAGTGTGAGCTCAAATATGGTCGTTGTAGTGCAAGTGAATGGGCAGGCCGGACATCCGGGCTAGGGGCCGGACATCCGGCCAGGCAAGCCACTTAAAGAGCAAGGCAGAAAACAGAGCAGCAAACAGAGGGGCCGGACATCCGGGGGTCAAGCCCGGACATCCGGCATAACAGGAAGGACCGAACATCCGGCAGGTGGCCGGACATCCGGCGCGCAGCCCAGCATAAAAACGTCCTCTGGACACCTATGCCCGGATAGCCGGCAAGGAGCCCGGGCATCCGGCGAGCACCGGGAGCCCGGACATCCGGCGTAGAGGGCCAGACATCCCACAGCAACACTGCACAAATGTGCATTTTGGAATGGCTAGGGTTGGATATCCGGCGAGATGCCCGGATATCCAGGGAGCAGCCCGGACATCCGGCACGAGGCCCGGACATCCGGCACTCCCAGAGACAGAAAGATTAGAAGTAAAGAGGGGAAAAAGAACTATGGAAAGGAGTATTTTTTGACTCGAGCAAGTCTGTTACGAACCCAATCGATCCCCTCTTAATAGTGCGGGATCCTATACTCAAGGAAACAAAATGTAACATCATTTTAACACTTCATCCTTGAGAGAACCCACTTCGTATGCTCTTGATCCACACACAATTTGACGAACCGGGGACCAACACCTGAGATTCGCTTGACAACCATTGTTAGTCCCCTACATGTAGATTGTCATTAACATCAAAACATAATATAAGGGCATAATTGCACTTTCAACGGCCCTTCGTTAAAGCGGAGAAACCCGAAGATTCCGCTAGGTCATCGAGTGGTTGACCAGTCTCACGCTATATCATGACAGTCAGTTTTCAGCCTTCTCTACTGAGGTGCTCATCCGGATGAACCAGGGCACAATCGCAGTAGTTCTCCTGGTGCCGCCCTAGCCGATAGAGCGGAACGTAAGGCAGCAAAACACAGGAGCCGGGCAAACCCAACATTTGACCAAAGACATGATTCGGAGCTGATGCATATAAGGCCAAACTCGCGACGCCGAACACTCCCTAAGGTATTCGGTCTTTATGATGTAAACCGGGCTAAACAGTGCCCTTTGTAATGAGCCCCTAGTGTCCAGGTACGTGCAATATTCTGATGTGGCCACCTGCCAATATGTCAGCATCCTTCTCAGTTGTACTGAGAATCCAGGGGATGTGTATCAACAAGAGACAGTAAAAAAGGTTTACGCAGGGTCTTAATCTAAAAAGAATCCTTGGAATGGGTCCCTGCTGCACGTCTGCGCCTGTGTCTCCATTGTGCCGTTTCCTGGACGGGTGTAGCACGATGGTCATCTGAGAAAGAGAGGAACTTAGTTGAAAAGTTGTCGTGCAAAAGGTAGGTTATACTAAATAAACCATGTATAGTTCGAGATGAGTAAAGTTGAGCCTAATTGTCACTTGTTCACACGTGTTGAGCCCCTTGTATTGTTGTAGGGGTATAGCCATCGAACCTGTATCAATTATATATGGCTACACCGGACTCATCTAACCGTGTCCGTGGTCTTAACGACCTGTCAGATGCTCTAGTTGGTGAGGCCGTCTAGTGTGCGGCTGCCAAGGTAGCCGCATGGTCTTCTGCGCGCAAGGAGCGCTCAATATTTCCATTTACTGTGATGATACCACATGGACCGGGCATCTTAAGCATGAGAGAAGCGTAATGAAGTATTATGTGAAAGCGAGCGAAAGCTTCATGTCCGAGTAGTGCTTGATAGCCACTTTGCAACGGAGTGATGTGGAAGGTTAACTTTTCGCTGCAGAAGTTATCGGGAAAGCTGAATATAACCTCTAGTAGCAGGGAGCCCGTACAATGGGCTTCTGGGCCTGGCGTTACTCCTTTAAAGGTAGTATTGCTATGGCTGATATTTGTTGGGTCTATCCCCATTTTGTAGACTGTGTCCTGATATATCAGGCTTAAACTACTGTCGCCGTCCATCAGGACTCGTGTGAAGTGGTATCCGTCAATTATCGGGTCTAACACCAAGGCAGCCCATCCTGCATGCCGGATACGTGCCGAGTAATCCCAATGGTCAAAGGTGATCGGTTTGGACGACTAGTGGCAGAACTCCGCGGTTATAGGCCCTGGGGCATGTGTCCCTAGGAGTGACGCTTTGTTTCTCCCCTTCATCACGTGTAACACGTTTACTGTTTTGACTTATGGTGGGAATTTCTTCTGTTCCCCAGTGATTTCCTTGCGAGGCTCGTCCTCGTCTTTGCTTGGTGTATTGCTACCTCTTGAGCTTGCGTTGGTGTTCCCCAAAGAGGAAGGGATGATGCAGCAGAGTAGCGTAAGTATTTCCCTCAGTTTTTGACAACCAAGGTATCAATCTAGTAGGAGCCACGCTCAAGTCCCTCATACATGCACAAAACGATAGCTACTCGCAACCAACGCGATTAGGGGTTGTCAATCCCTTCACGGTCACTTACGAGAGTGAGATTTGATAGATATAATATTTTTGGTATTTTTGGTATAAAGGTGCAAAGTAAAAAGTAAAGGCAAAGTAAAAAAGCAAAACAAGATTAAAGTGATGGAGATTGATATGATGAGAATAGACCCGGGGGCCATAGGTTTCACTAGTGGATTCTCTCAAGAGCATAAGTATTCTATGGTGGGTGAACAAATTACTGTTGAGCAATTGACAGAATTGAGCATAGTTATGAGAATATCTAGGCATGATCATGTATATAGGCAGCACGTCCGTGACAAGTAGACCGAAATGATTCTGCATCTACTACTATTACTCCACTCATCGACCGCTATCCAGCATGCATCTAGAGTATTAAGTTAAAAACAGAGTAACGCCTTAAGCAAGATGACATGATGTAGAGAGATAAATTCATGCAATATGAAATAAACCCCATCTTGTATCCTCGACGGCAACGATACAATACGTGCCTTGCTTCCCCTTCTGTCACTGGGAAAGGACACCGCAAGATCGAACCCAAAGCTAAGCACTTCTCCCATGGCAAGAACTACCAATTTAGTTGGCCAAACCAAACGGATAATTCGAAGAGACTTGCAAAGATAACCAATCATACATAACAGAATTCATAGAAGATTCAAATATTATTCATAGATAGACTTGATCATAGACCCACAATTCATCGGTCTCAACAAACATACAACAAAAAGAAGATTACATCGAATAGATCTCCACAAGAGAGGCGAGAAATTTGTATTGAGATCCAAAAAAGAGAGAAGAAGCCATCTAGCTACTAACTATGGACCCGAAGGTCTGAGGTAAACTACTCACACTTCATCGGAGGGGCTATGATGATGTAGAAGCCCTCCGTGATGACAGCCCTCTCCGGCGGAGCTCCGGAACAGGCCCCAAGATGGGATCTCGTGGATACAAAAAGTTGCGGCGGTGGAATTAGGTTTTTAGCTCCTGTTCTGATCATTTGGGGGTACGTAGGTATATATAGGAGGAAGGAGTACGTCGGTGGAGCTCCGAGGGGCCCACGAGGCAGGGGGTGCGCCCTAGGTGGGGCGCCCCCCACCCTCGTGAACCGCCTCTCTGATGCATTGGCATAGGGTCCAAGTCTACTAGATCACGTTCGGTGAGAAAACCACGTTCCCGAAGGTTTCATTCCGTTTGGACTCCGTTTGATATTCTGTTTTTCGAAACACTGAAATAGGCAAAAAAACAGCAATTCTGGGCTGGGCCTCCGGTTAATAGGTTAGTCCCAAAAATAATATAAAAGTGGAAAATAAAGCCCAATATTGTCCAAAACAATAGATAATATAGCATGGATCAATCAAAAATTATAGATACGTTGGAGACGTATCAGGCATCCCCAAGCTTAATTCCTGCTCGTCCTCGAGTGGGTAAATGATAAAAAGAGAATTTTTGATGCGGAGTGCTACTTGGCATAATTTCAATGCAAATCTTCTTAATTGTGATATGAATATTCAGATTCGAAAGATTCAAGACAAAAGTTTATATTGACATAAAAATAATAATACTTCAAGCATACTAACAAAGCAATTATGTCTTCTCAAAATAACATGGCCAAAGAAAGTTATCCATACAAAATCATATAGTCTGGCTATGCTCTATCTTCACCACACAAAGTATTTAAATCATCCACAACCCCGATGACAAGCCAAGCAATTGTTTCATACTCTAACCTTTTCAAAACTTTTTCAATCATCACGCAATACATGAGCGTGAGCCATGGATATGGAACCATAGGTGGAATAGAATGGTGGTTGTGGAGAAGACAAAAAGGAGAAGATAGTCTCACATCAACTAGGCTTATCAACGGGCTATGGACATGCCCATCAATAGATATCAATGTGAGTGAGTAGGGATTGCCATGCAACGGATGCACTAGAGCTATAAGTATATGAAAGATCAAAAAGAAACTAAGTGGGTGTGCATCAAACTTGCTTGCTCATGAAGACCTAGGGCAATTTGAGGAAGCCCATCATTGGAATATACAAGCCAAGTTCTATAATGAAAGATTCCCACTAGTATATGAAAGTGATAACATGAGAGACTCTCTACTATGAAGATCATGGTGCTACTTTGAAGCACAAGTGTGGTAAAAGGATAGTAACATTGTCCCTTCTCTCTTTTTCTCTCATTTTTTTATTTGGGCCTTTTCTCTTCTTTTTTATGGCCTCTTTTTATTTGGGCTTCTTTGGCCTCTTTTATTTATTTTTTCGTCCAGAGTCTCATCCCGACTTATGGTGGAATCATAGTCTGCATCATTCTTTCCTCACTTGGGACAATGCTCTAATAATGATGATCATCACACTCTTATTATTTTTCTTACAACTCAACAATTACAACTTGATACTTAGAACAAAATATGACTCTATATGAATGCCTCCGGCGGTGTATCGGGATATGCAATATGACAATGATGAATGTGTCATGATAAACGGAACGGTGGAAAGTTGCATGGCAATATATCTCGGAATGGCTATGGAAATGCCATAATAGGTAGGTATGGTGGCTGTTTTGAGGAAGGTATATGGTGGGTGTATGATACCGGCAAATGGTGCGCGGTATTAGAGAGGCTAGCAAAGGTGGAAGGGTGAGAGTGCGTATAATCCATGGACTCAACTTAGTCATAAAGAACTCATATACTTATTGCAAAAATCTAGAAGTTACCAAAGCAAAGTATTACGCGCATGCTCCTAGGGGGATAGATTGGTAGGAAAAGACCATCGCTCGTCCCCGACCGCCACTCATAAGGAAGACAATCAATAAATAAATCATGCTCCGACTTCATCACATAACGGTTCACCACATGTGCATGCTACGGGAATCACAAACTTTAACACAAGTATTCTTTAAATTCACAACTACTCAACTAGCATGACTCTAATATTATCACCTCCATATCTCAAAACAATTATCATGCTTCAATCTTTTCTTAGTATTCAACACACTCAAAAGAAAGTTTCACAAATCTTGAATACCAAGTATATTATTATTAAGCAAATTACCATGCTATTAAGACACTCTCAAAATAATTTAAGTGAAGCATGAGAGATCAATAGTTTCTTTAAAACAAATCCACCACCGTGCTCTAAAAGATCTAAGTGAAGCACATAGAGCAAAATTATAACGCTCAAAAGATATAAGTGAAGCACACAGAGCAAAACTACATAGCTCAAAATATATAAGTGAAGCACATAGAGCAAAACTACATAGCTCAAAAGATATAAGTGAAGCACATAGAGCAAAACTACATAGCTCAAAAGATATAAGTGAAGCACATAGAGTATTCTATCAAATTTTAATTCATGTATGGCTCTCTCAAAAGGTGTGTACAGCAAGGATGATTGTGTCTTACTAAAACACAAAGACACAAATAATACAAGACGCTCCAAGCAAAACACATATCATGTTGGTGAATAAAAATATAGCTCCAAGTAAATTACCGATGGAAGTGGACGAAAGAGGGGATGCCTTCCGGGGCATCCCCAAGCTTTGACTTTTTCGTGTCCTTGGATTATCTTGGGGGTGACATGGGAATCCCCAAGCTTAGGCTCTTTCCACTCCTTGTTCCATAATCCATCACAAGAATTCACCCAAAACTTGAGAACTTCACAACACAAAACTTAAAGTAAAAAACTCGTGAGCTCCATTAGCGAAAGAAAACAAAAGACCACTTCAAGGTACTGTAATGAACTCATTATTTATTTATATTGGTGTTAAACCTACTGTATTCCAACTTCTCTATGGATTATAAACTATTTTACTAGCCATAGATTCATCAAAATAAGCAAACAACACACGAAAAACAGAATCTGACAAAAACAGAACAGTCTGTAGTAATCTGTAGCTAGCGCAAGATCTGGAACCCCAAAAATTATAAAATAAGTTTCTGGACGTGAGGAATTTATCTATTAATCATCTGCAAAAATAATTAACTAAATATAACTCTTCAAATAAAAGTTACAGCAGTTCTCGTGAGCGCTAAAGTTTCCGTTTTTTACAGCAAGTTCAACAAGACTTTCCCCAAGTCTTCCCAACGGTTCTACTTGGCACAAACACTAATTAAAGACAAAAAACACAACCAAAACAGATGCTAAATAAATTATTTATTAAATAACAGCAAGGAATAATATTGGGTTATCTCCCAACAAGCGCTTTTCTTTAAAGCCTTATAGCTAGGCATAATATTTCAATGATGCTCACATGAAAGACAAGAATTGAAGCACAAAGAGAGCATCATAAAACATGTGATAAACACATCTAAGTTTAACATACTTCCTATGCATAGGAATCTTATAGGCAAACAAATTATCAAGGAAAGCAAAAACTAGCATATGCAAGGAAGCGGAAAGAAACAATAGCAATCTCAACATAACGAGAGGTAATTTAGTAACATGAAAATTTCTACCACCATATTTTCCTCTCTCATAATAATTATATGTAGGATCATAAGAAAATTCAACAAAATAGCTATCACATAAAATATTTTCAACACGATCCACATGCATGCAAAGTTGACACTCTTCCAAAATAGTGGAATTAACATTAACTAAAGTCATGACCTTTCCAAACCCACTTTTATCAAAAACTTCATAAGATTGAACATTCTCCAAATATGTGGGATATAAATTGACATTCTTCCAAACCCACTTTCAATATTATTGCAAACATTATAATCAATCTCATATTCATCATGGGGTTTAAATAAATTTTCAAGATCAAAAGAAGAATCACCCCAATCATGATCATTGCAACAAGTAGAGGACATAGCAAAACTAGCATCCCCAAGCTTAGGGTTTTGCATATTATTAGCACAATTGACATCAAGAGAAATTATAATAAAATCATTGCAATCATGCTTTTTATTCAAAGATCTATCGTGAAGCACTTCATCACAATTTTCAGATTTACGGATTTTAGGCAAAAGCTTATAAAGATAATCTAGTGCATCCAAATCACTAGGAATTGGTTCATCATAATTGGATCTCTTAAAAAGATTGGCAAGCGGATGAGGATCCATAGATCTTAGGTTCTCTGTTTAGTAATAAATAAACAACTATTCTAACCATACGAGCAAACAAGAAGCAAGCGGACAAAAAAGGGGCAAATAGAGAAAGAGAATGGAGAGAGAGAGGGCGAATAAAATGGCAAGGGTGAAGTGGGGGAGAGGAAAACGAGAGGCAAATGGCAAATAATGTAATGCGGGAGATAGGGATTGTGATGGGTACTTGGTATGTTGACTTTTTGCGTAGACTCCCCGGCAACGGCGCCAGAAATCCTTCTTGCTACCTCTTGAGCTTGCGTTGGTTTTCCCAGAAGAGGAAGGGATGATGCAGCAGAGTAGCATAAGTATTTCCCTCAGTTTTTGAGAACCAAGGTATCAATCCAGTAGGAGGCCACGCTGAAGTCCCTCGTACCTGCACAAAACGATAGATACTCGCAACCAACACGATTAGGGGTTGTAATTCCCTTCACGGTCACTTACGAGAGTGAGATCTGATAGATATAATATTTTTGGTATTTTTGGTATAAAAATGCAAAGTAAAAAGTAAAGGCAAAGTAAAAAGCAAAACAAGATTAAAGTGATGGAGATTGATATGATGAGAATAGACCCGGGGGCCATAGGTTTCACTAGTGGCTTCTCTCAAGAGCATAAGTATTCTACGGTGGGTGAACAAATTACTATTGAGCAATTGACAGAATTGAGCATAGTTATGAGAATATCTAGGCATGATCATGTATATAGGCATCACGTCCGTGACAAGTAGACCGAAACGATTCTGCATCTACTACTATTACTCCACTCATCGACCGCTATCCAGCATGCATCTAGAGTATTAAGTTAAAAACAGAGTAACGCCTTAAGCAAGATGACATGATGTAGAGAGATAAATTCATGCAATATGAAATAAACCCCATCTTGTTATCCTCGATGGCAACGATACAATACGTGCCTTGCTGCCCCTTCTGTCACTGGGAAAGGACACCGCAAGATCGAACCCAAAGCTAAGCACTTCTCCCATGGCAAGAACTACCAATCTAGTTGGCCAAACCAAACGGATAATTCGAAGAGACTTGCAAAGATAACCAATCATACATAAAAGAATTCGGAGAAGATTCAAATATTATTCATAGATAGACTTGATCATAAACTCACAATTCATCGCTCTCAACAAACACACCGCAAAAAGAAGATTACATAGAATATATCTCCACAAGAGAGGGGGAGAACTTTGTATTGAGATCCAAAAAGAGAGAAGAAGCCATCTAGCTACTAACTATGGACCCGAAGGTCTGAGGTAAACTACTCACACTTCATCGGAGGGGCTATGATGACGTAGAAGCCCTCCGTGATGACGGCCCTCTCCGGTGGAGCTCCGGAACAGGCCCCAAGATGGGATCTCATGGATACAGAAAGTTGCGGCGGTGGAATTAGGTTTTTGGCTCCTGTTCTGATCGTTTGGGGGTACGTAGGTATATATAGGAGGAAGGAGTACGTCGGTGGAGCTCCGAGGGGCCTACGAGGCAGGGGCGCGCCCTAGGGAGGGAGGGGGCGCCCCCACTCTCGTGACCGCCTCTCTGATGCCTTGGCGTAGGGTCCAAGTCTCCTAGATCATGTTCGGTGAGAAAATCACGTTCCCGAAGGTTTCATTCCGTTTGGACTCCGTTTGATATTCCGTGTCTTCGAAACACTGAAATAGGCAAAAAAAACAGCAATTTTGGGATGGGCCTCCGGTTAATAGGTTAGTCCCAAAAATAATATAAAAGTGGAAAATAAAGCCCAATATAGTCCAAAACAGTAGATAATATAGTATGGAGCAATCAAAAATTATAGATACGTTGGAGACGTATCATGTATCCCGCCCCTTGTGGTCAGTGTTGAGTTTGCCGAACTGCTTGAAGACCTAACATTCTCTATGGGTATGATTTGCAGGTTTATCGGGGTGTTGTGGATCTGACATAGTTTGTCCAGAATCTTGTTCAGGCTGGACAGTCCGTCTCTGTTGCCTTTGGAGGGCAGCTTTTGCTGACCTGGCCGAGAGCTTCTGAATCCCGCGTTTACCGCCGTGCTCTTCGGGCTGTCTTCTTTATTCCGGCGCTTGTTTTTGCTGCATCGTGGCTTCCGTTTCCGTCCTTAACTTCAGACGTACTTGGGTCGTTGGTGCTGCATCGGGCTAACCAGCTGTCCTTGCCCACGCAAAAGCGGGTCATGAGGCTTGTTAATGCTGCCATTGTTCTCGGCTTTTCTTGGCCGAGGTGTCTGGCAAGCCATCCGTCTCAAACGCTGTGCTTGAAAGTTGCTAAGGCTTCGTTGTCCAGACAGTCGACTATTTGGTTCTTTTTAGTAAGAAACCTGTTCCAAAGCTTTCGGGCTGACTCTCCGGGCTCTTGAGTTATATGACTTAAATCGTCTGCATCTGGTGGTCGGACATAGGTCCCTTGAAAATTTGCCCAAAAATCATCTTTGAGCTCTTCCCAGCTTCCAATGGAGTTTTCGGGGAGGCTTTTAAGCCAGTGCCGAGCTGGCCCTTTGAGCTTGAGGGGTAAGTACTTGATGGCGTGGAAATCGTCTCCTCGAGCCATGTGGATATGGAGGATGCAGTCCTCAATCCAGACCCCAGGGTCTGTCGTTCCGTCGTACGCCTCTATGTTTACGGGTTTGAATCCCTCTGGAAATTCATGGTCCAGCACCTCATCGGTGAAACATAGGGGGTGTGCGGCACCCCTGTATTTGGGTGTACCGTGGTGTTCGGATTTTTGTTGTGTTGCATTGCATGCTGGAGCGCGCTTGCTTGGCCCGTAGATGGATCTGGTTGCGCCGTCCTTTTGATGCGAGCCCTCACGTGGATCGCGTACTGGCTTGTGTGCAGCATCGTTTGCCGCTCTATGTTTGCCACGAGGTTGTCTATCCGACCGGATGGCTATTTTTTTATTGCGGGGGATCTAAGGCCTCCTCATCGAATTCAGGTAGCAGCTTTCGCTTCAGGTAGCTCTTTGTGTGGCGACTACCGCCGTACTTTGCTGCAGTGTTGAGTACTTCATTCCATCTAATTATGAGTGTGTCTTGTGCAGCCCTAAGCCTTTGCTTTTGCTTTTTCAGACTCCTCGTAGTGGCAACAAGCCTTTGATGGGTATTCTGTTGCTCCGGGTGCATTTCCGGTGTGATGTCATCCGGACTATTATCTTCGCCGGAGTCGGGTTGTTCGGTTTGATTCTCCGTGTTGCCGTGGTCGGACGGTGGTTCAATGCCGTGTTTGTCGTCCGCTGGCTCACCCTGCTTTATCGCTGGGTCTATATGATCGATGTTTCTACCGAGGCGGGATTTGGAGCGGCGCTTACGCCGCCGCTTCGACTGCTTCTCGAGGGAACGATCCTTCGTTGCGTCCTTCCGTTCCTCGTCATCGTTTTCTTTGGGTGTGTCCACCATGTATACATCATATGATGAAGTGGGCATCCAGTGCCCTAGGGGCCGTGGCTCCTGTTCGTCTCCTGCATCGTCGTCCATACCGTTGATGTCTTCGGAGTCGAAGGCGAGCATGTTGGTCAAATCATCGACAGTGGCTACTAAGTGGGTGGTGGGTGGGCGGCGAATTTCTTCGTCGTCCGCATTCCGATCTAGCCGGCCATAGTTCGGCCAGGACTCTCCTAACAAGGAGAGAGACCTTAATGAGTTCAGTATGTCGCCAAAGGGCGAGTGCTGAAGGATATCCGCGGAGGTGAACTCCATGATCGGTGCCCAGTTCGATTCGATAGGCACGGGCGCAGGTGGTTCGGTGTCCGTGGCCGGGGAAGAATCCGGCAGTTCGGCATCACGGCTCCTATGAAGGGTAAGGTCGATACTCGGCTCGATCGCCACTGAGAATGCGGCCTCCATGGCGGGGTCTATCCACCCGTCCATGGATGGCGCAATTGGCTCCGAATTGAGAGTCGGAGCGGTTGCCGGTGCGGTCTCCTGAACACTATCCGATGGTAGAGCTAAATCATGCTCATCGTGATCGTGCGGCGCACTCGGCAGGGGCTCGAATCCGTCGAAGATCAAGTCTCCACGGATGTCGACCGTGTAGTTTAAGCTTCCCAACCTGACCTGGTGGCCAGGGGCGTAACTCTCGATCTGCTCCAGATGGCCAAGCGAGTTGGCCCGCAGTGCGGAGCGCCGGATACAAAGATCTATCCGAGGAGAAAAGTCTCACCCCGGACTGCATGGGTATCGATGATTGAAGGAGCCATCCAGCCTAACGATGACGACACAGAGGAACTCTCAATGAAAGCACCAATGTCGGTGTCAAAACCGGCGGATCTCGGGTAGGGGGTCCCAAACTATGTGTTTAGGTGGATGGTTACAGGAGGCAGGGGACACGATGTTTACCCAGGTTCGGGCCCTCTTGATGGAGGTAATACCCTACGTCCTGCTTGATTGTTCTTGATAATATGAGTAGTACAAGAGTTGATCTACCACGAGATCGAAGAGGCTAAACCCTAGAAGCTAGCCTATGGTATGATTGTGTGTTATTGGTCCTACGGACTAAACCTTCCGGTTTATATAGACACGGAGGGGGCTAGGGTTACACAGAGTCGTTTACAAGGAAGGAGATCTACATATCCGTACTGCCAAGCTTGCCTTCCACGCCAAGGAGAGTCCCATCCGGACACAGGATGAAGTCTTCAATCTTGTATCTTCATATTCCAACAGCCCGGACAAAGGATATAGTCCGGCTGTCTGGATACCCCCTAATCTAGGACTCCCTCGATCATCCTTGAGGTGAATACGTTGGGAGGCAAAATTATAAGCCCCTATCTTTCTATGTGTCTGCTTGAAACGTTTTGATCATGTGTACAAGGTGAGTGTTAGCAATCATAGAAGACTATATGATGGTTGAGTATGTGGAGCTCTTACTTAAACTCTGTTGAATAAGTTGAATTGCAATTGCTTGGTGACTAAGAACATAGGTTGTTGAGTTTCAAGAGAATCCATTGTTTGAACCTTAACTTGTGAATTGGTTGCCACTATAACATGAGAAGTTTCACAAAAAAGAATTGATGCTATGATGCTAGGAGAAGTGATTGAAATTATCATTGATCAAACTTGTGCACTTTGCTAGCATTCACACTTCATAAAGTATTTCTTTTATCATTTACCTACTCGAGGATAGGTAGCAATTAAGCTTGGGGATGTTGATACGTCTCCAACGTATCTATAATTTATGAAGTATTCATGATGTTATATTATCATTCTTGGATGTTTTACAATCATTTCATAGCAACTTTATATCATTTTTTGGGACTAACCTATTGACCCAGTGCCGAGTGCGAGTTGCCGTTTTTTGCTTGTTTTTTACATCGTAGAAAATCAATATCAAAAGGAGTCCAAACACCACGAAACGTTTTGTGGATTTTTTATGGACCACAAGACTCCTGATGGGCCACAGCAGCACCTTGGGGGTGCCCCAAGGGGGGCACAACCCACCAAGGCGCGCCAGGACCCCCTGACGCGCCCAGGTGGGTTGTGCCCACCTCGCTGGCCACCCGTACTCCTTGTTTGCACTATAAATTCCCAAATATTCTAAAAACCTTCAGGGTTAACCTAGATCAGAAGTTCCGCCTCCGCAGGGCTCCGTAGCCATCGAAAACCAATCTAGACCCGTTCCGGCACCCTGCCGGAGGGGGGAATCATCTCCGGTGGCCATCTTCATCATCCCGGCGGCCACCACGATGAGGAGGGAGTAGTCCACCCTCGAGGCTGAGGGTTTGTACCAGTAGCTGTGTGTTTAATATCTCTCTCTCTCTCTCGTGATCTACATCATGTGCTTTGTTAATATAGTTGGATCATATGATGTTTCTCTCCTCTATACTCTTGTTGTGATGAATTGAATCTTTACCCTTGAAGTTTTGTCCCGTCGGATTGAATATTCTGAGATGAGAACACATGATATATGTCTTGCGGTATGAATACTTGAGGTGACAATTGGGGTATCTTATTGGTTCACTTGATACACTGGTGCGTGTTGGTCCTAAACAAACGGTGTTTAACCCCTTTCCGCAATGGCATTTGGAAGCGTTGCCAAGTGAGTGTGGGCGATAGGGGGGTCCTTCCCACACAACGCAAAAACCGTCGGCCTTCATGCACACAGTTGTCCCTATATAACCGTTTCCGATACCTCGAATATCCCAAATGCTTCATCCTTGCTACTCATTTGTGCTCGCATTGCCATCGCAGTCGGAGTTTTGTGGTTCTGCCTAAAACCAGGCAGATTCCAGGAATGGGAGTTCTCCAGGCAGATTCTAGGCACAGGAGTTTTACGATGCCTGGGATATCACAAACAGTTCAGGATTATAAACTATGTACGATAGGTAGACAATCACACACAGTTAGTTTTCCCGCACCGTATGTGATAGTGTTTCACATCACACACACGCTTTGCGAACGACAACTGTGTGCATGCTTGCACATGTTTCCTCTCTGTGAACCGTCTCGGATTATGGTGCATATCACAAACGTTTGTCTTTTACCAACCGTGTGTGCCGTAACAACCTAGAGACCGTAATTTCACCCTAATTTAATTGCTGCTTTTCCAAATTGTACCAGATTTGGACTTTAATTTGAATTTGAATGTATGCTACAGCTTTATTCATATCCATCAGGTTCAAACAACCAATGCATTATTCGATTCACAGTTACATATGTTTAAGAATTACATAATCACCAAATAAAGAATGATGTACCAGGGTTCTATACTTGTACTATTATAGATGGTAAAGATAGAGGCGACAGACATTCCAGTTGTTGAACAAGGTGAAGCGGAATGGCCCTATTATGCTCTCCTGGATGCAGAAGGCATGCAGGACTCTAGTCCAACCCCTTGTGATGGCCGGCCGCCAATCATGTAGTTTGAGAGGTAATCTTGAGTAAACTGCTTCAGGATCCACTGCAAAAGAGAAAAGCTTCAGATATTGTCATCTAACACAACTCATTATGAGCAGTAAAAAGAAGGCTACATGATTCTTACTTACCATCTTGCAGTTCATTGTTGTCTTGCATAAAGTGTAAACAAATAGTTCGATTGACATCTTTTGACCCATTTTAATAACAATCTTTATTAGTTTCCTCACTTGATGCTGGTTCATGAATACCTCATTGCCCCATACGCAGAAAGGGTCGAAGTGTGGATATTTGGCAATGATATATGTACCTAAAAGCACCGAGTTAATATTAGAAGGTAAACAACAATTGAAAATGATGTAGTACAACACTCCATCCATCCCATTATATAAGATTTAATTACATGTATATCCAGACATCATCAAAACATTAAGCTAACACTCTTCCTTGTTGCTATGTTGCTTGGGATTGCATATTTAGTCATTCAGTACAATGCATGTTGCTAAACAACAATTGAAGAATGAAAAGGCATGTTAACTGCAATATCCTTAACATCAACCAAATATCATAATTCATAATGGTATTGTTGAAACTGTTATTGATGAAATTGAACTACATGGCAAATAGTTGCACATATAGAGCATCACATTGAGAAGAACTGAAATAAACAAGTCATAAGGACATCTCTAGGTGATCCTTAAAAAGTTAAAGGACTGAAACCCTTAGTGGATATATATATATATATACTCCAGCATTTTTTGGCCTTTTCTAGTCGATCCCCTAAACTTAAGGTTGTAAACTTCAATTTGATCAAGTTCAAAGCAGGTTCAACAGAAAGTAGCATGCATTCAAACATAAACATAGACAGTTTTGCATAACCAAACATAAAACTAAATTTAAACTAAGCTAAACTACTTTCGATTGAAGTAGAGGTCGAGCCAATCCTTCCTTGTCATGTACAGTGTGCCGTGAGCCGGGTCTGGGCCAGTACCATCGTTAGGGTCGTTGGGGAAGGCACTCCTCCACTCGTCAACGTCGATCTCCTCATCCTCAAGGCCCACCTCGACGCCCTCCGTGCCGCCGTCGCTGCCGCCTTCGACCTCGTCATCAGAGGAGAACGCGATAACCTCGCCGCCCTCCACGCCATCGTCCTCACCGCCTTCGACCTTGTCATCAGAGGAGAGCGCGATAACCTCGCCGCCCTCCGCGCCGGCAAAGATCGCCCACTCCGCCTCCACGAGCTCCGGGTGCTACCGGTGGAGCTCTTGCATGTAGGCCTCGTCGGCGGCCTCGACCTCGAGGCGCTCCCATGCCTCGCGGTCCTCCCATGCCATAGCCGAGCTCACCACCCTTGGCTCCGGGGGAACGAGGTCGACCGGACGTGTGCCAAAGGGGAGATTGAGCCTAGCTGTCGCGCCGTGGTAGCGGACCTGCCAGCGGTCGTACTCCATGGCCGCGAGCTCGGCCATGTGGAAGCTACCGAGCCACCGGCGGGTGTGGGTCTCTCGATGTGTAATCTCGGTGATCCACGTCCCCCACCACCACTGCCGGACCCCGAGGTAGGACTTTGTCGGCTGCCGGGTTCAGTGGAGGATGGGGAAGTCCTCGAACCGGTGTAGGGGCATGGCGACGGGCGGATCGGGGGACCGACGACGGCGGATCGGGCCCGCGGAGGACGATGGGGACACCTCGGCGGCGACCTCTCTGGTGTCGGGCGAAAAGGCCATGATAAACCTCTTTTTGGCCATTGGCTCCTCAAGCTCCCCGGCACACAGGCAAAGGTTGAGGATGGAGGCGTCGGCGATGGCGGCGTCCTACCAATGGTTTCGAGGGTTCTATGTGTCTGTGTCAGCGGAGGTTGTGTTTGAGGAAATACTGCACCAACTGAAAATTTTACTAGGCGGGAGTAACAAGGCGGGGCTACTGAAAATTTGGATCAAGGGCGAGCAGATATTTTTGAGATTGCGAGGGATGCAGAGGCAGGAGTAAAATGCCGGGGCTACTAAAAATTGGAATCAAGGGACTGAAGCAGAGCGGGAGTAGCAGACATCGCACACGGTCCGCACATACTAATCGTGTGCTATCAAACATTAAAACCTTCCAGGCGGTAGATATTTTCAAGATTGCGAGGGATGCAAATGCAGGATTTTTTGGGGAGCAAGTTAGTGTGCTTGACACGCCGGCTGTGGAATGTAGTTGATGCACCTACTGGCGTAAGCCATAGGCATACCATATACACTGACGGTGCTCCAATATATTTTGTACTGCATCTCGCACGGTTGGTGATAATAAACTATGTGGGGTCTATTTTATTTGAATTACAAAATGGGGTCACAACGACAATGGACATTGTTTGAATTGCTAGACCTTTTATCTGCAGTGAACATGCAACTATATGTGTGTCGTAAAAGAATTGGAATTATTCAAGGTTCGTTTGGACATTGTATACATTAAACTGGTTTTCTAGCCATTTCAGGTGCACAATTCAAAATTAAACTACATGCACATGCTCTGGTGCATACAAATTGGTTGAAAAATCAAATTTGTGTCCTTCAGTGCATGCTTAGGTCCCATGCAAGAAACGGGAATGAATTTTTCAGGGTTCGTTTGGCCTTTTTTATACATTAACTCGGTTTTCTAGGCATTTTATGTGCATAATTCAAATTTGAACTACAAGCACATGCTCCAATGCACTAAAGTTGGTTGAAAAATCACATGTGTGTCCTTGGGTGAATTTCTAGGTCCCATGCAAGAGATGGGAATGAATTTCAAATACTAGGGCACTGTTGATTGCCGGCAAAACGTTGAGATACCTGGTTTTTAAATTCTAGTAAATCCAAAACTCATCTAAAATTCATGAGACTTGGCATGCTATCATGGAGTGGCATCAACATGCCGTGGTGAAAATTTTCTCCCATTTGGGGCAGGTTTGGGTATAAGCTTCTCACAAACCAGAGCTTCTCACAACAAGCATAATGGTTTCGATAGGGAACGTACCACCTTTGGGGACGGGACGATATCCGTTGCCTCTTATTGATTTCAAAAAAGTCCTAGTGTCAACATAGAACAACAGGAGTGTTGAGTTTAATCTTGGAATTTTTGGGGCTTCCTTTGGCATTTTTTATACATTAACTGGGTTTTCTAGGAATTTTATGTGCATAATTCAAATTTCAACTACAATCACATGCTCCAATGCACCAAAGTTGGTTGAAAAATCACATGTGTGTCCTTGGATGAATTTCTAGGTCCCATGCAAGAGATGGGAATGAATTCCAAACACCAGGGCACTGTTGATTGCCGGCAAAACATTGAGATACCTGGTTTTTAAATTCTAGTAAATCCAAAACTCGTCTGAAATTCATGAAACTTGGCATGCTATCATGGAGCGGCATAAACATGTCGTGGTGAAAATTTTGTCCCATTTGGGGCAGGTTTGGGTATAAGCTTCTCACAAACCAGAGCTTCTAACAACAAGCATGATGGTTTCAATAGGGAACGTACAACCTTTGGGGACAGGACGATATCCGTTGCCTCTTATTGCTTTCAAAAAATTTCTAGTGTCAACATAGAACAACAGGAGTGTTGTGTTTAATCTTGGAATTTTTCGGGGTTCGTTTGGCCTTTTTTATACATTAACTAGGTTTTCTAGGCATTTTATGTGCATAATTCAAATTTGAACTACAAGTACATGCTCCAATGCACCAAAGTTGGTTGAAAAATCACATGTGTGTCCTTGGGTGAATTTCTAGGTCCCATGCAAGAGACGGGAATGAAATTCAAACACCATGGCACTATTGATTGCCGGCAAAACGTTGAGATGCCCAGTTTTAAAATTCTAGTAAATCCAAAACTCGTCTAAAATTCGTGAAACTTGGCATGCTGTCATGGAGCGGCATCAACATGCCGTGGTAAAAAAAAATTCCCATTTGGGGAAGGTTCGGGTATAAGCTTCTCACAAACCAGAGCTTCTCACAACAAGCATGATGGTTTCGATTGGGATCATACCACCTTTGGGGACGGGACAATATTCTCTGCCTCTTAGTGCTTTCAAAAAAATTTCTAGTGTCAACATAGAACAACAGGAGTGTTGTGTTTAATCTTGGAATTTTCGGGGTTCGTTTGGCCTTTTTATACATTAACTAGGTTTCTAGGGATTTTATGTGCATAATTCAAATTTGAACTACAAGCGCATGCTCCAATGCACTAAAGTTGGTTGAAAAATCACATGTGTGTCCTTGGGTGAATTTATAGGTCCCATGGAAGAGATGGGAATGAAATTCAAACACCAAGGCATTGTTGATTGCCAGCAAAATGTTGAGATGTCTGGTTTTTAAATTCTAGTAAATCCAAAACTCGTCTGAAATTCATGAAACTTGGCATGCTATCATGGAGCGGCATCAACATGCCATGGTAAAAATTGTATCCCATTTGGGGCAGGTACGGGTATAAACTTCTCACAAACCAGAGCTTCTCACACCAAGCATGATGGTTTCGATAGGGAACGTCCCACCTTTGGGGACGAAACGATATCCATTGCCTCTTATTGCTTTCAAAAAATTTCTAGTGTCAACATAGAACAACAGGAGTGTTGTGTCAATTTTTGTGATTTTTCGGGGTTCGTTTGGACATTTTTAGGCATTAACTGGGTTTCCTAGGCATTTTATGTGCATAATTGAAATTTGAACTACAAGCACATGCTCCAATGCACTAAGGTTGGTTAAAAAAAATCTAATATGTGTCCTTGGGTGAATTTCTAGGTCCCATGCAAGAGATGGGAATGAAATTCAAACACCAGGGCACTGTTGATTGTTGGCAAAACGTTGAGATGCCTAATTTTTAAATTCCAGTAAATCCAAAAATCGTATGAAATTCATGAAACTTGGCATGCTATCATGGAGCGGCATCAACATGTCGTCTTAAAAAATTTGTCCCATTTGGGGCAGGTTCTGGTATATGTTTCTCACAAACCAGAGCTTCTCACAACAAGCATGATGGTTTCGGTAGGGAACGTCCCACCTTTGGGGACGAAACGATATCCATTGCTTCTTATTTCTTTCAAAAAATTTCTCGTGTCAACATAGAACAACAGGAGTGTTGTGTCAATTTTTGGGATTTTTCGGGTTCGTTTGGACATTTTTATGCATTAACTGAGTTTGCAATGCATTTATGTGCATAATTCAAATTCGAACTACATGCACATGCTCCAGTGCATATAAATTGGTTGAAAAATCAAATATGTGTCCTTGGGTGCATGCTTAGGTCCCATGCAAGAAATGGGAATGAATTTCAAACACCAGGGCACCGTTGATTGCTGGCAAAACATTGAGATGCCTGGTTTTTAAATTCTAGTAAATCCAAAACTCGTTTGAAATTCATGAAACTTGGCATGCTATCATGGAATGGCACCCGACATGCTGTGGCATTTTTTGTGTCCATTTTGGGAGAAGGCGCACTCGAATAATGACAGCCAACAAAGACATTTTGAAAAAAGAGCTGCCACTTTAATATCTCAAACATTTGTATAATTCAAACCATGTGCGTTTTGTTAAACATTCACATGACGCCACGTGTCTTGATTTTAATGGCTGTAGGAGGTGCCGTGCGGACAGCTGCTTGACCTTGACTGAACGGGAGGCGTGCGAGCGCAGTCCGCTGCGCAGGCTGACCGAGAGGCGTGCAAGCTGCCCTCCAATACACAGGCTCACCGGGAAGTGTGCGATCTATACACTACGAAGGTTCATTGGGAAAGGGGGGCCTTTGACTTCCATGGCTTCCCGCCTTCCTCCATTAATGGCGCCTGAGCCACTGTTTAATACGGTCGACCTTGCTGTTCGCCTCACATTCCCCTCCCTCCCGCATACCTCCACCAACTCCATGGCGTAGAATGATCATCTACCACTAGTCTTCAAGTTTGGTGAAGTCGACTCCGAGACAGAGGAGATAGAAAATAAGGAGGAATGGGGCCTCATGGACATGGCCCAGAATGAGCTGGCCGCGGCGGTTGCTGCCCCCGCTCCCGTCCCAGCTCCCATCCACACACCTGTGCCGGCGACCATCCCCGTAGCATTGACGGGCTAATCGCCGAGCACTATCGCAAAGCTGGAAGCCGCAGGCGTCAGCGAGGTCTCCGCAGACCCGCGCGAGCCCGTGTACATACCAGCGCCCGTGCATGTTCCCGTGCGCGCCCATCCACCCACCGTGGTGCCAGCCCCGTGCATTTGGCTGCACCCACCGCGCCCGTGCCCCTGCCCGTGCGTGCCCTCCACCCCACGTGGCGCCGGTCCCCGTGTGTTTGGCTGCACCCGCCGCGCCCGTGCCCGTGCCCGTGTGCGCGCCCCCCTCAGTGGCATGGGACACTGCCGTCGACCGCTACCTCTCAGCGGTGCTAGTTGTCGTCCTCCCACGCCCCGCCCATCGATCGTGCGATGACATGATGATTGATTTACAAGTGAAGAACATTTTGTGCTGCCTCTTGATAACCCACAAGTATAGGGGATCGCAGCAGTTTCGAGGGTAGAGTATTCAACCCAAATTTGTTGATGCGGCACAAGGGGAGCCAAAGAATATTCTCAAGTATTAGCAGCTGAGTTATCAATTCAACCACACCTGGAAACTTAATATCTGCAGCAAAGTGTTTATTAGCAAAGTAATATGATAGTAGAGATAACTGTAACAAAAGGTAACGGTAGTAAAAGCAATGTTTTTGGTATTTTGTAGTGATGATAGCAATAGCAACGGAAAAGTAACTAGGCAAAGAACAATATATGGAAAGCTCGTAGGCAATGGATCGGTGATGGAGAATTATGCCGGATGCGGTTCATCATGTAACAATCATAACCTAGGGTGACACAGAACTAGCTCCAGTTCATTGCTATAATGTAGGCATGTATTCCGAATATAGTCATACATGCTTATGGAAAAGAACTTGCATGGCATCTTTTGTCCTACCCTCCCGTGGCAGTCGGGTCCTTACGGAAACTAAGGGATATTAAGGCCTCCTTTTAATAGAGAACCGGAACAAACATTAACACATAGTGAATACATGAACTCCTCAAACTATGGTCATCACCGGTAAGTATCCCGATTATTGTCACTTCGGGGTTAACGGATCATAACACATAATAGGTGACTATAGACTTGCAAGATAGGATCAAGAACACTCATATATTGATGAAAACATAATAGGTTCAGATCTGAAATCATGGCACTCGGGCCCTAGTGACAAGCATTAAGCATAGCAAAGTCATAGCAACATCAATCTCAGAACATAGTGGACACTAGGGATCAAACCCTAACAAAACTAACTCGATTACATGATAGATCCCATCCAACCCATCACCGTCCAGCAAGCCTATGATGGAATTACTCACGCACGGCGGTGAGCATCATGAAATTGGTGATGGAGGATGGTTGATGATGACGATGGCGATGGATTCCCCTCTCCGGAGCCCCGAACGGACTCTAGATCAGCCCTCCCGAGAGGTTTTAGGGCTTGGCGGCGGCTCCATATCGTAAAACGTGATGATTTCTTCTCTCTGATTTTTTCTCATCGAAACTCAGTATATGGAGGTGAAGGTGGAGTTGGAGTCAGAGACGCAACACGGGGCCCACGAGGTAGGGGGCGCGCCCCCCACCCTCGTGGCAAGACAGTGGGCCCCCTGGCCTTCATCTTTGGCAGGTATTTTTCTTATTTTCTAAAAAGTGTCTCCGTGAAGTTTCAGATCATTCCAAGAACGTTTTCTCCTGCACATAAATAACACCATGCTAGTTCTGCTGAAAACAGCGTCAGTCTGGGTTAGTTCCATTCAAATCATGCAAGTTAGAGTCCAAAACAAGGGAAAAAGTGTTTGGAAAAGTAGATACATTGGAGACGTATCAACTCCCCCAAGCTTAAACCTTTGCTTGTCCTCAAGCAATTCAGTTGACAAACTAAAAGTGATAAAGAAAAACTTTTACAAACTCGGTTTGCTCTTGTTGTTGTGAATATGTAAAGCCAGCATTCAAGTTTTCAGCAAAGATTATAACAAACCACATTTGCAATAACACATAGGTCTCAAGTTTACTCATATCAATAGCATAATCAACTAGTGAGCCATAATAATAAAATTCGGATGACAACACTTTCTCAAAACAATCATAATATGATATAACAATTGGTATCTCGCTAGCCCTTTCTGAGACCGCAAAACATAAATGCAGAGCACCTTTAAAGACCAAGGACTGACTAGACATTGTAATTCATGGTAAAAGAGATCCAGTCAAGTCATACTCAATGTAAACTAACAGTAATGAATGCAAATGACAGCGGTGCTCTCCAACTGGTGCTTTTTAATAAGAGGATGATGACTCGGCATAAAAGTAAATAGATAGGCCCTTCGTAGAGGGAAGTAGGGATTTGTAGAGGTGCCAGAGCTCGGTTTTGAAACAGAGGTGAATAACATTTTGAGTGGTATACTCTCATTGTCAACATAACAACCAAGAGATGGTGATATCTTCCATCCTACACACATTATAGGCGGTTCCCAAACAGAATGGTAAAGTTTATACTCCCCCTTCCACCACAAGCATCAATGCATGGCTTGCTCGAAACAACAAGTGCCTCCAACTAACAAGAGTTCCAGGGGGAGTTTTGTTTTGCAATTATTTTGATTTAGTTTGCATAAAGCATGGGACTGGGCATCCCGGTAACCAGCCATTTATCTCATGAGTGAGGAGCGGAGTCCACTCCTCTTGAGAATAACCCGCTTAACATGGAAGATACAGACAACCCTAGTTGATACATGAGCTATTCGAGCATACAAAACAGGATATTTATTTGAAGGTTTACAGTTTGGTACATACAAATTTACTTGGAACGGCAGGTATATACCGTATATAGGTAGGTATAGTGGACTCATGTGGAATAACTTTGGGGTTTAAGGGATTGGATGCACAAGCAGTATTCCCGCTTAGTACAGGTGAAGGCTAGGAAAAGACTGGGAAGCGACCAGCTAGAGACTGACAACAGTCATGAACATGCATTAAAATTAATCAACACTGAATGCAAGCATGAGTAGGATATAATCCACCATGAACATAAATATCGTGAAGGCTATGTTGATTTTGTTTCAACTACATGCGTGAACATGCGTCAAATCAAGTCACTTAAATCATTCAGAGGAGGATACCACCCTATCATACCACATCATAACCATTTTAATAGCATGTTGGCATGCAAGGTAAACCATATAACTCATAGCTAATCAAGCATGGCATAAGAAACTATGATCTCTAGTTGTCATTGCAAACATGTTTATTCATAATTAGCCGAATCAGGAACAATGAACTAATCATATTTACAAAAACAAAAGAGGTCAAGTTCATACCAGCTTTTCTCATCTCAGCCAGTCCATCATATAATCATCATTATTGCCCTTCACTTGCACGACCGAACGATGTGAAATAATAATAGTGCACGTGCATTGGACTAAGCTGGAATCTGCAAGCATTCAATAAAAAGGAGAAGACAAGGCAATATGGGCTCTTTTGTCAGATCAACAATAATGCATATAAGAGCCTCTTCAATAATTTAATGATGGTCTTCTCCTATTAACCCCCAAGGAAATGAAAAGAAATAAACCTATTTACACGGGAAAGCTCCCAACAAGCAAAAGAAGAACAGGAAATCTTTTTGGGTTTTCTTTTTAATTATTACTACAAGCATGGAAAGTAAACTAGTTAAAAGCTACAACTAATGTTTTTTGGTTTTTCCTAAGGTTTATTAAATGCACAAGAAGAAAGAATAGAAAGGAAATTAAACTAGCATGGATGATACAATGAAAAAGTGTGAGCACCGACATCTGGCAATGAGTCTGTGAACATAAATGTAATGTCGATGGGAAATACATACTCCCTCAAGCTTAGGCTTTTGGCCTAAGTTGGTCTATGGCCACGGCTGGCCTGGCGGATATCCATAATAATAGTTGTTGGGGTCGTACTGTGATGAGGAAGAAGAAGGCTCAGATTGCCACTGGCTGACGATCATCTCTGGATCCCACTGGTAATTAGACTGTCGTGAAGGATCAAATTGTGGTTCCGGCTCTGGCTCCTCGGCTGGTGCAGGGTTCCGGTAGGCGTGGATAGCTGATCGCATTGGTCGTGGAGGAAAGCGGTAAGGCCTGCAGTCTGAGCCAACTCATGAAAATCTTCATAAATCCAGTCTGCTCTTAAGAAATGCTCGGAAGGCCATTCACATGCCCGAACCTCCGCGGTGCGAGGCGAATTATAGTTAGGCTTCGATGCCTTCTCCTTCGAGCTTTGGCTCGATGAGCCCCTCCAAAGTCTCCTCATCATTTTCTAAAAAATTCTGAAATTTTTAGTAACTTCAAAATAAAAGTAAACCAAACTCAATAATATTGATAGCAACTACTCCTACAAGTGCATATGGCCTATATCATGCATCAAAACTACTTTTGACCATATAAATTTGACATGCTAGCTCAAGAACAGGGTCACCTAAGCAGCAAAAATTTGCAATGAATAAAGCACTAGAACAAAAACTAATTGGACCAATGGAGGAGTCACATACCAAGGAACAATCTCCCTAAGCAGTTTTGTGAGAGGTGCTTTGAGCAAGGAGATCGAAAATGGCAGCAAGATGAGCTAGAACTCGTGCTTGAGCTGGTTATTCGTGTTTGTGGGAGGAAGATGAAGTGTGTGGGTGCAGGAATAAGTGGAGGAGGGCCACCATGGGCCCACGAGGTAGGGGGCGCGCCCTAGAGGGGTAGGCACGCCCTCCACCCTCGTGGCAAGGTGGCTGGCCCCCCTGGTGTGTTCTTTGTTCCATAAATCCTCAAATATTCTAGAAAAAATCATATTTAATTTTCAAGGCATTTGGAGAACTTTTAATTTCGAGGTATTTTTATATCGCATGGATAATCAGATAACAGATAGAAACATATTTATTTTTATTTTATTTAATATAAATAACAGAAAGTAAAAGTGGGGTTACAGAAGGTTGTGCCTTCTAGTTTCATCCATCTCAAGATCATCAAAAGGAATCCTCTAACAAGGTTGATCAAGTCTTGTTAATGAACTCATTCCGAACAACATGGAACCGGAGAAATTTCGAATAACACTATGTTACCTCAACAGGGATATGCACATCCCCAATAATAAGAATATCACATTTCTTCTTGACAGTAGGAAGAGGAAATTCAAAACCTCCAAATATAATCGATGGAATTTTTCCAATAGAGTTGATACTATGAACTTGAGGTTGTTTCCTCGGAAAGTGTACCGTATGCTCATTACCATTAACATGAAAAGTGACATTGCCTTTAGTGCAATCAATAACAGCCCCTGCAGTATTCAAAAAGGGTCTTCCAAGAATAATAGACATACTATTGTCCTCGGGAATATCAAGAAAAACAAAGTCCTTTAAAATAGTAAGGTTTGCAACTACAACAGGCACATCCTCACAAATACCGACATGTATAGCAGTTGATTTATCAGCCATTTGCAAATATATTTCAATAGGTGTCAACTTATTCAAATCAAGTCTACGATATAAAGAGAGAGGCATAACACTAACAACCGGTCCAAGATCACATAAAGCAATTTTAACATAGTTTCTTTTAATGGAGCATGGTACAGTGGGTACTCCTGGATCTCCAAGTTTCTTTGGTATTCCACCATTAAAAGTATAATTAGCAAGCATGGTGGAAATTTCAGCTTCTGGTATCTTTCTTTTTATTTGTAATAATATCTTTCATATACTTAGCATAAGGATTGGTTTTGAGCATATTAGTTAATCGCATACGCAAAAAGATAGGTCTAATCATTTCAGCAAAGCGCTCAAAATCCTCATCATCCTTTTTCTTGGATGATTTGGGAGGAAAAGGCATGGATTTCTGAACCCAAGGCTCTCTTTCTTTACCATGTTTCCTAGCAACAAAGTCTTTCTTATCATAACGTTGATTCTTTGATTGTGGGTTATCAAGATCAACAGCAGGTTCAATTTCTACATCATTATCATTACTAGGTTGAGCATTATCATGAACATTATTATTAACATTATCACTAGTTTCAGGTTCATTACCAGATTGTGTTTCAGCATCAGAAATAGAAGTATCATTTGGATTCTCAGGTGTTTCAACAATAGGACCACTAGAAGCATGCAAAGTCCTATCATTTTTCTTTTTCTTCTTTTTAGAAGAACTAGGTGCATCTATATTATTTCTCTAAGAATGTTGCTCAATTCTCTTAGGGTGGCCTTCAGGATACAAAGGTTCCTGAGTCATTCTACCAGTTCTAGTAGCCACTCTAACAGCATTATCATTATCTTTACTATTCAATTCATTGAGAAAATCATTCTGCGCTTTAAGTACTTGTTCTACTTGAGTGGTAACCATAGAAGCATGTTTACTAATAAGTTTAAGTTCACCTTTGACATTAGCCATATAATCACCTAAGTGTTCAAGCATATTTGAATTGTATTTCAATTGTCTACCAAAATAAGCATTACAGTCTTCTTGCTTAGCCATAAATCTATCAAACTCATCTAAGCATGGGCTAGCAATTTTAGTAAATGGGATTACAGCTTTATCATATCTATAGAGAGAATTTACTTTTACTACCTGTGTCGGGTTATCAAGACCACGAGTTTCTTCAATAGGAGAAGGATTTGTATTGTATGTTTCTTCAACAAGCGGTAAAATTAAGACCATGTATTTCTTCAATAGGAGGTAAATTCTTAACATCTTCAGCTTTAATACCTTTTTCTTTCATAGATTTCTTTGCCTCTTGCATATCTTCAGGACTAAGAAATAGAATACCCCTCTTCTTCGGAGTTGGTTTAGGAATAGGCTTAGGAATTGGCTCCGGAGGTGTCCAATTATTTTCATTTGCCAACATATTATTCAATAGAATTTCAGCTTCATCCGGTGTTCTTTCCCTGAAAACAGAACCAACACAACTATCCAGGTAATCTTTAGAGGCATTGTTTAGTCCATTATAAAAGATATCAAGTATTTTATTTTTCTTAAGAGGATGATCAGTCAAAGCATTAAGTAATTGGAGAAGCCTCCCCCAAGCTTGTGGGAGACTCCCTTCTTCAATTTGCGCAAAATTATATATATCCCTTAAAGCAGCTTGTTTCTTATCAGCAAGGAAATATTTAGCAGAGAAGTAATAAATCATATCCTGGGGACTAAGCACACAACCAGGATCAACAGAATTAAACCATATCTTAGCATCACCCTTTAATGAGAATGGAAATATTTTTTAAGGATGTAAACATAGCGAGTTCTCTCATCTTTAGTAAACAGGGTAGCTATATCATTCAATTTAGTAAGATGTGCCACTACAGTTTCAGATTCATAACCTTGAAAAGGATCAGATTTAACCAAAGTAATTATATCAGGATCAATAGAGAATTCATAATCCTTATCAGTAACAAAGATTGGTGAAGTAACAAAAGCAGGGTCAGGTTTCATTCTATCATTTCGGGATTGCATACTCCATTTAGCTAATAATTTTTTAAGTTCAGTTCTATTTCTGCAAGCTAAAATGGCTAAAGAAGCATCTTGATCAAATACATAACCCTTAGGAATAGTAAGTGGTTCTTCATCACCACTTTCATCAGTATCATCGGATTCAATATTTTCAATTTCTCTAGCCCTAGCAAGTTCTTCATCAAGAAAATCACTAAGTGGCATAGTAGTATCAGGCATAGAGGTAGTTTCATCATAGGTATCATGCATAGCAGAAGTGGCATCATCAATAACATGTGACATATCAGAACGAATAGCAGAAGCAGGTGTAGGTGTCGCAAACTCACTCATAACAGAAGGTGAATCAAGTGCAGAGCTAGATGGCAGTTCCTTACCTCCCCTCGTAGTTGAGGGATAGATCTTGGTTTTTGGATCTCTCAAGTTCTTCATAATGATAAGCAGATATATATCCCAAGTGACTCAAAGAATAGAGCTACGCTCCCCAGCAACGGCGCCAGAAAAAGGTCTTGATAACCCAAGAGTATAGGGGATCGCAACAGTTTTCGAGGGTAGAGTATTCTACCCAAATTTGTTGATTCGACACAAGGGGAGCCAAAGACTATTCTCAAGTATTAGCAGCTGAGTTGTCAATTCAACCACACCTGGAAACTTAATATCTCCAGCAAAGTGTTTAGTAGCAAAGTAATATGATAGTAGAGATAACGGTAACAAAAGGTAACGGTAGTAAAAGCAATGTTTTTGGTATTTTGTAGTGATGATAGCAATAGCAACGGAAAAGTAAATAAGCGAAGAACAATATATGGAAAGCTCGTAGGCAATGGATCGGTGATGGAGAATTATGACGGATGCGGTTCATCATGTAACAGTCATAACCTAGGGTGACACAGAACTAGCTCCAGTTCATTGATATAATGTAGGCATGTATTCCGAATATAGTCATACGTGCTTATGGAAAAGAACTTGCATGACATCTTTTGTCCTACCCTCCCGTGGCAGCGGGGTCCTTACGGAAACTAAGGGATATTAAGGCCTCCTTTTAACAGAGAACCGGAACAAAGCATTAACACATAGTGAATACATGAACTCCTCAAATTACGGTCATCACCAGTAAATATCCCGATTATTGTCACTTCGGGGTTAATGGATCATAACACATAATAGGTGACTATAGACTTGCAAGATAGGATCAAGAACACTCATATATTGATGAAAACATAATAGGTTCAGATCTGAAATCATGGCACTCTGGCCCTAGTGACAAGCATTAAGCATAGCAAAGTCATAGCAACATCAATCTAGAACATAGTGGACACTAGGGATCAAACCCTAACAAAACTAACTCGATTACATGATAGATCCCATCCAACCCATCACCGTCCAGCAAGCCTATGATGGAATTACTCACGCACGGCGGTGAGCATCATGAAATTGGTGATGGAGGATGGTTGATGATGACGATGGCGATGGATTCCCCTCTCCGAAGCCCCGAACGGACTCCAGATCAGCCCTCCTGAGAGGTTTTAGGGCTTGGCGGCAGCTCCATATCATAAAACGCGATGATTTCTTCTCTCTGATTTTTTTCTCATCGAAACTCAATATATGGAGGTGGAGTTGGAGTCGGAGACACAACAGGGGGGCCCACGGGGTAGGGGGGCACGCCCTAGGGGGGCAGGCACGCCCCCACCCTCGTGGCAAGACGGTGGGCCCCCTGGCCTTCATCTTTGGCAGATATTTTTCTTATTTTCTGAAAAGTGTCTCCGTGAAGTTTCAGGTCATTCCGAGAACGTTTGCTCCTGCACATAAATAACACAATGGTAGTTCTACTGAAAACAGCGTCAGTCCGGGTTAGTTCCATTCAAATCATGCAAGTTAGAGTCCAAAACAAGGGCACAAGTATTTGGAAAAGTAGATATGTTGGAGACGTATCACTGCCTTGAATACTTCAACAACGGCGTCCCGGAGGACGACAACGACGGCACGGCACACCGCCTCCGCCGCCGCCAAAAATAGTTTTTTTTGGCGTTTAATACTATATCTCGAATTCTCGATCATATGAATATAAGTTCGCAATGTGACTGAATGAAAGTTATGGTTTGAACGAACTCGTGTTTTTCTCTCTTAATGTACAGACTTACCAAACAATTTTATTTTGAAAAAAAATGCCAATGGTTTTTAAATGTAAAACACTCATCGCAAACGTTTTAGTTAGAACACCCGTATGCAAACCGACAGCTTCCCCAGGAAGCCAAGGGAAAATGTGCCGAGTAGGATTTCTGCATCCCTTCAACGCAATGGTTGTTTTGCATGACCCATGTGCAAGCACGTACAAACAATTGGGTAAGATTTACATATCTGTCATTTTGGGTATATTGCCATTTGTTAAACTAGAAAGATTGACATTTTTTATCTAGTAACATTGCCATTTGTCAACCTTGTAACACTGTGATTTGTCAAAATATGCAACTACAAATCACTAGCACTATCTAATTTTTGCAACTAAAATCACTAGCACTGTTCATATGGACACCACTAGCAGGTGTGAGTTGATGGACGCATATGCAAATGTACCATTGATTACATACAACAAGTCATGAACCCACAACGACAATGAGGATACATGTTGGATTATAGATCATTTCCAACAAAACATTCTAGTAAAGTTTTTCGCACACAACAAATAACAAAGCGATGAAATGAACTTCAGCTCAACCACTTGTCGGTGTTGGAAATGCTTGCTTTGAACCAGAAGTGATTCTCTGGGAAGGGCCAGCTACTATCAATCTCGAGACCAACGCAGGACTGATCACCGAGGCTGAAGCAGCCTATGTCAGGACCCATATTGGGACGGTAGGTAAGCATACTAATGTCCGAGGTATAGATATAGTTGCTTCTCATAAATGGTAGTAACGTTGTGTTAACAGCAGCTGGATCGCCTTCCACCATAGTTTCCTCCAAGACTTTCAATACTGAACCAGGGAGAAGGTGTTGGTGCTAGTGCACTAGTATCCATCCCGAATACCCTGCAATGGATGTTGGAATAGGTCTGGAGAGTGCAACCATGGGAGGCAACACCCGATTCCTTAGTAACATCAGTAGTGCCCTGTATACAGACCAGAAGAGGTGATCCATCGGAATAAGTTGCCAGGCGCCACTGAGTATATGGGTCCTGCTCGTCCTCATGCTCGTAAACAATTTCAAGTATAGGTGGTGGAATTTTCACAGGACCTTGGAAACACAAAAAGGTTAATTAGTAAAGGGAAACTAGATAACCCACATGCATGTGGATGAAACAATTATAATTATGGTGGAAGACAAATGTACCGAAAGCATCAGGATTCCATGCAAAAACAGTGCCACGAGTGGTGGTAGCAAACACAAGACCCTCATATTGAATTGCATCACAGTACTCATCCGTATACAGAAATTGATTTTTGAGCAATATCCATCGAGGCGTGGAAGTAAGGACGGCAACAAGCTTGTCAAAGATATCAACAACTTCATAGTTCGTGTAATCCCAAGAGCGGTTGGGAACTTGACAAATTGCTATCTTCTGTAGACGACAGTCAGCATGATTGTATTTGAACTCATGTAGAATTCCGGTGTACTCAACCTCTGGGCAATCGTCTGAGATTTTTGGAAGTGGAACCCGGTGATGAGTGTACACATTCAGAAGTTCCCACTCGCAGTTGTACCCAATATAAACAACCCAATCTCCATTTGCGCCTGCCCAAGCCTTGCCCTCAAACGAGGGCATCTTAACATCATACGTATCATTATCAAGCAGCATCAACTTACACAAGGCGAGGCTTCCCTCGTCCCCGCGCCAGTCAGCAAGGTCACGGCGAAGAAGATAGGGGAGATCAAACCGCTCCTGGACCCTTGTGTTCCTTGTAATGATGTTATTAGTTGAGTTGAGTATGGTCTTGAACGAACCTGCCATGCTAGCCGAGGGATGACATCGCACTGATCAATGAGTTCCTCCACCATGTCATCATTAAGATCAGCGCAAGAATAATGGGGTCATTTCCGGCCTGTTCCCTCCATGGAGAAGACGACCGAACAATGGCAGGAAGGGTGAAGGCAAATGGAGGAGGGAGGAAGAGCTAGCGTGCGGTAGCAGTTCCAAATCGAGAGGGAAAGGCGAAGAGTTGGTGGACAGTTGCCACGGTACATGAAGAGGTGCCTAGGGAGCGAACGGTTGCCACAGAGGTCACATACAGACGACAAGGGCCGAGTGAAATGCATGCATATATCGCACACACCTTGATCTGGCTGACCGTTTCTTTTGTGTTGCCTAATAACAAACAGTTCATCCGAGTGAACCGTATGTTGTATATCGCACACACCTTCATCTGGCTGTCTGTTTCTTTTGTTCGTCCTCATGATAGAGGCAAAGGTGTCCCATCTTTCGATGAGATAGTGGCTATCATTTTGGAGGAAGTCGACTTTGATGATACAACTACGAATGTGCGAGGACGTCGCGCCTTAGCAATCACTAAACCAACTCCGAGAGGTTATTGACCACGCCGGGCATGATCAACCTGACCACGAAGGTCTGTTTCCTGCAGGCAAACGAAGAACAAGCAAGAAACTAAGATTGTAATCTGGATATTGCGAATATAAGCGGAAAGCTTTATTGATCAAGGTGGGGTTCTGTGACGCCTTGGTCTGGTCGTTGAACACAAACGAAGTACGCGAATTTGCAGCTATGTCGAACTTTTAATCTAAACAAAACCCAAAGTCTAGATGACGCCCTAAGGGTTGTATATATGGAGGAAGAGGGGGAATTTCGTGGCCCTTGGAGGAGGGGTCTGAAACCAACCCTAACTCTTGTTTCCCCACACATACGAACTCTAAAAACAGCCTATACTTAAGTATTTTGAAAATACATGGGCCTGGCCCAATAATAAGATGATGCGACACCTAGAATAGCCTCTGGACGAAATTTATGAAGTGGCATCTTGTATATTTCGTCCAAGGCTTCATGCACTCCTTATGGTGGCTTCAAAGTCCTGAAATCATCACTTGTAACTCCATTCTTGATCCCCTTGCGCATGCCATCATCTCCATGCTTGAACTTGCTCCAAGGTTCATCTTTCTTGTCCAAGCTAGGCCCTTCATTTGTAAGCACAACAAATGTATCCAATTTAGGCAGCATCATATTCTCAAGAACATTAGAACCGTTACCAAGAAACGAAAGTACCTGATAATTCAATTGGCGTGCGCGAGCTCTAGTAATTGGTCCAGTATGTATAGCAGCAGGGGCCATGGGTGTAACAATGGTGTTGATGTCCTCATCGTCCTCCCCTTCTTGAAATGAAGTTGTCCTCGACGAAAGTTCATCTTCCTCACCCAAATAAGGCTTCAAATCTACAATGTTAAAAGTGGGACTAACCCCAAAATCTGCAGGCAGCTCAAGTTTATATGCATTATCATTTATTTTCTCTAACACCTTAAAAGGACCATCATCACATGGCATTAGCTTTGATTTGCGCAAATTAGGAAATCTATCCTTATGCTAATGTAACCAAACAAGATCTCCAGGTGCAAACACAACATGTTTTCTACCCTTATCTCCGGGAAGTTTATATTTAGCATTCATACGCTCAATTTTTTCCTTAGTTAACTCATGCATTTTAAAAATCAATTTAGCACATTCTTTAGCATCAAAATTAACCTTCTTTGAAGATGGAAGAGGCAACAAATCAATAGGTGCACGAGGTAGGAAACCATATACAATTTCAAAAGGGCACATCTTAGTAGTAGAATGCAATGAACGATTATAAGCAAATTCAATATGAGGCAAGCATTCTTCCCATATTTTCTTATTATTCTTCAAAACAGCCCTAAGCATAGTAGAAAATGTTCAATTGACTACTTAAGTTTGTCCATCAGTTTGGGGGTGACAAGTAGTACTAAAAAGCAGTTTAGTCCCCAACTTAGCCCATAAACATCTCCAAAAGTGGCTAAGAAATTTAGTATCACGATCTGAAACAATAGTATTTGGCACGCCATGCAAGCGGATAATTTCACGAAAGAACAAATCAGCAACATTAACAGCATCATCGCTTTTATGACATGGTATAAAGTGTGCCATTTTCGAGAACCTATCCACGACAACAAATATGCTATCCCTCCCCTTCTTTGTTCGAGGTAAACCTAAAACGAAGTCCATAGATATATCCTCCCAAGGAACACCAGGTACAGGCAAAGGCATATATAAACCATGAGGATTGAGTCATGACTTAGCTTTTTGGCATGTTGTGCAGCGAGCAACAAAATGCTCAACATCCCGTCTCATCTTTGGCCAAAAGAAATGTGTAGCAAGTATATCCTCCATCTTCTTGACGCCAAAGTGTCCCATTAATCCTCCTCCATGCTCCTCCTGCAACAAAAAAAGACGAACGGAGCTAGCTGGAATGCATAGCTTGTTAGCACGAAACACAAATCCATCGTTAAGAATGAACTTGTTCCAAGTTCTCCCTTCCTTACAATTCTGCAATACATCTTTATATTCAGCATCATGCACATATTGATCTTTGATGGTATCCAAACCAAATATTTTAAAGTCAAGTTGTGAAAGCATAGTATAACGACGAGACAATGCATCGGCAATAACATTTTCTTTACCCTTCTTGTGTTTAATGACATAAGGGAAAGTCTCAGTGAATTCAACCCATTTAGCATGTCTACGGTTCAGTTTTGCTCGACTTTTAATGTGTTTCAAAGATTCATGATCAGAATGTATAACAAATTCCTTAGGCCATAAATAATGTCGCCATGCTTCGAAGGTCCAAACAAGAGCATATAATTGTAACGCCCCGAGACCGTTGCGCTAGGTGTGTTTCAGATATTCGCTATTGTTGCCTTGTCTTTTGTTTGTGTGTCATGCATTTCATATCATGTCATCATGTGCATCGCATTTGCATACGTGTTCGTCTCATGCATCTGAGCATTTTCCCCGTTGTCCATTGTGCAATCCGGCGCTCCTACGTCCTCCGACGCCCTCCTTTTGCCTCTTTTCGTCAGTGGGTGTTAAACTTTCTCGAAATAGACCGATATTTGCCAAGCGGCCTTGGTACACCACCGGTAGACCGCCTGTCAAGTTTCGTGCCATTTGGAGTCCGTTTGATACTCCAATGGCTAACCGGGAAACCGTAAAGGCCTCGTGTGTGTTGTAGCCGAACACCCCTTCAAAGTGGCCCAAAACCCATCCAAAACCCCTCCATCCTCTCGGGCGTTCGATCACGATCGCATGGCCGAAAACCGCACTCCATTTGGACACTCCAAACTCCCTCCACCTATATAAAGGTCTTCCCGTCCAATTTCCGGGCGAAACCCTAGATCCAATCCTCCGCCGCGCCACCAGATAATTTCCCCTCGCCAGACATGTCCGCCTCCACCTCCGCAGCCAACCATGGCATGCCATGTCAGCTCGGGCCGCCCCACTTCGCCGCGCTCCACCGCGCGGGCCCGCCGAGGCCCGACCGCGGCCCTCCCGGCCTAGGTCGCCGCCCGCCGCCGCCAACCGTGCCCGCGCGCCCGCGCCTCCTCCTCGCCGCATTCGCCGTCT
>NC_041390.1:278540618-278588124 GCF_002162155.2 Triticum dicoccoides
GCCGCTGCTCCGACAGAGTTCCTCCCGCCGGCGACCCCACGCCACGCGAGGCCGACCTCCTGTCGCCGGATCCCGCAGCGAGCTCCGCCGCTCCCCGCCGCCACTCCGGCCGCCGCCCGCCGCTTCCTTCCCGCGCGCGCCGTGCCCCACGGTGACCTCGCCCCAGCGCCGGCGAGCTCCGCCGCCCGGAAGCCCCGTCGCCGACCGCCCGGTCCAGATCCACCGCGAGGTGGACGAGATCCACCCGCTCCACCATCCAAACGGGCGTCCACGTCCTAGATCTCCTCGTCCTGCACGCCCTCGTCCTGTTGACTTTCGGAGGTCGAATTTTCCACTAAGTTCTTTTTCTATGATTATTTTATAGCCCTGTTCAACAAGCCATAACTCCTCATCCATAGATCCGTTTTGCATGCATGGTATATCAAAATGTTCATCTGGATGTGCTCTTCATTTTGTTCCATTGTGCCATGCTTGTTTGAGTCCATCTTGATGCCCAAATTGTTGATGCAAGAGTGCTATAAAATGTTAGTTCCTATTACTTAGCAGATTATGAGCATTTGTCTTTTTTGCTACATTTATTGTGTGCTGCATATGGGCATGAGCTCTACATGTGTTTTGATATATGCCATGCCATCTTTACAGGGGTGTATGCCATGTATTTTTGTGATCAATGTGGTGACTAGCACAAGCATGCAAAGTAGCTCTCGTGATATTGTTAATTTTAGGGACTTGAATTTCACTAAGTCATTACCCATGCAAAGTAGCTCTCGTGATATTGTTTGCATTTATGGAGTGCCCTAGCATGACTCAATCTTGCTCTACTTTTGCTATAAAATGTTCCTGGCAGATTGTTTACGTGTTAATCAATTTTACCAAGGTTGTTGTAGTTGATCCATGCATGATATGAGCTTGTTCTTGCTTTGGTTAGCTTCATAATCATGTCTTCTTTCTGGTAGTATGCTTAGCTTGTCATGCAATGCCTTGTGTTGAGTGAATCGAGCTCGCAAACATGTCTTCATAACTCTGTTTATGCCATGTCCAGTTTTCTGCTAAGTCTGAATCTGTTAACGAAACTTGCTATGTTTACATGGGTGCCATCATATCTCCTGATCCTTTTTAGCTTATGGTCAGTAAGGGACTTTTGTTATATGCTTTCAGTAGATTCATTCCATGCCTTTGTTTGCTATGTGATGTTACTGTAGCATGTTGTTAGCTTGCTCTAAACATTGCTTCCTGATGTTAATTCCTGGCATGTTGTTATTTTCACCAAGTCTAGGAAGCTGATATCTCTTGCACTTTTGCCATGCTTGTTTGAACCTTCTCTTGTGTGATTTAGCCATAGCTCAGTGTTCATCTTTTGTCAAGCATCTTGAGTAGATCACTGCCATGTGCTTTGTTGCTATGTTGGAGTGCAATAGCTTAGTTTGTTGTTGCATTCTAGATGACATCGTGTTGTTAATCGCAGAATTGTGCCATTATTGTTTTGCTTGCCATTTGCAAACCGTGCATCCGATTCTGGTGATCTTTATATCGATTTCGACCGAAATCAACTCATCTTTCTAGCGGCACACTTGGTATGCCAAGTTGAGGCCTGGTTCAATCTTTTCCTTTCGAAGCACGCATATGCTTTGCATATCACATCCCGCATATCGTGCCATGTTTTGCATCATGTTGCTTGCGCATTGCACCGGGGTTGATTGTTGTTTTCCTTTGCTTGTGTTCTTGCTTTGGGTAGAGCCGGGAGACAAGTTCGTGATCGAGGAACCCATTGAGTACGTTTACGAGGATCAAGCTTTCATCAGTTCGGAGAACTTTGCAGGCAAGATGACCATACCCTCGAAATCACTTCTATCTTTGCTTGCTAGTTGCTCGCTCTTTTGCTATGCTGCGATACGTACCACTTGCTATATCATGCCTCCCATGTTGCCATGTCCAGCCTCTAACCCACCCTTTCCTAGCAAACCGTTGTTTGGCTATGTTACCGCTTTGCTCATCCCCTCTTATAGCGTTGCTAGTTGCAGGTGAAGTTGAAGTTTGTTCCTTGTTGGAACATGATTATTGTTGGGATATCATTATTATATCTTGTTTACATTAATGCATCTATACACTTGGTAAAGGGTGGAAGGCTTGGCCTTATGCCTGGTATTTTGTTCCACTCTTGCCGCCCTAGTTTCCGTCATACCGGTGTTATGTTCCTTGATTTTGCGTTCCTTACGCGGTTGGGTTATAATGGGAACCCCTTGACAGTTCGCCTTGAATAAAACTCCTCCAGGAAGGCCCATCCTTGGTTTTACCATTTGCCACCTAAGCCTTTTTCCCTTGGGTTCTGCGGACTCAAGGGTCATCTTTATTTTAAACCCCCCCTGGGCCAGTGCTCCTTTGAGTGTTGGTCCGAAACGGGCAGCCTGCGGGGCCACCTCGGGGTAACTCGAGGGTTGGTTTTACTCATAGCTTGACCTATCCGGTGTGCCCTGAGAACGAGATACATCCGACTCCTATCGCGATTTGTCAACACATTGGGCGGTTTTGCTGGTCTTGTTTTACCATTGTCAAAATGTCTTGTAACCGGGATTCCGAGTTTGATTGGGTCATCCTGGGAGAAGGAATATCCTTCGTTGACCGTGAGAGATTGTGATGGGCTAAGTTGGGACAACCACGTAGGGTTTTGAACTTTCGAAAGTCGTGCCCGTGGTTATGGGCAGATGGGAATTTGTTAATATCCGGTTGTAGAAAACTTGACACTTAACTTAATTAAAATGAATCAACCACGTGTGTAGCCGTGATGGTCTCTTTTCGGTGGAGTCCGGGAAGAGAACACGGTCTCGTTTTATGCTTGAACGTAAGTAGTTTCAGGATCACTTCTTGATCTTTATAGCTTCTCGAGTGTGTTTTGCTTCACTTCTCGCTCTCATTTGCGTAAGTTAGTCACCATATATGCTAGTGCTTGCTGCAGCTCCACCTCACTACCTTTTCGGACCCATAAGCTTAAATAGTCTTGATCGCGAGGTTGTGAGATTGCTGAGTCCTCGTGACTCACAGTCACTTCCAAACAGTTTCAGGTGCCGATGATACCAGTGCAGACGTCGCAACCGAGCTCAAGTGGGAGCTCGATGAAGATCGTGTTCGTTGTGTTGTTCCATTTCAGTTGATTAGTAGTGGAGCCCAGTTGGGGCAATCGGGGATCTAGCATTTAGGGTTGTCTTTCTTTATTTGGTTCCTTTGTCGGACCTTGATTGTATTCTGGATGATGTAATACTATATTTATGTATTGGGTGAAGTGGCAATTGTAAGCCAACTTGTCGTGGAATTTTCACAACAGATGTCCTAGAGTAAGGACTTAGTCGTAGGGCCATCGCACTAGGAAGCTTAAAGGGGTTAATCGGGACAAAGGATACGAGAGGGTTTTATACTAGTTCGGCCCCTTACGATGAAGGTAAAAGCCTACGTCTAGTTGGGATTTGTATTGCTGGGGTTTCGATCACCAAGAGGCTCAACTCGCCGGCTTGGTTATCGATTTGTTGTTTCTTTTTCTAAGCCGCCACCGGGTCGTCCCCTTATATACATGGGTTGACGCCTGGTGGCCTACAGAGTCCCGGCCGGCTCATAATCGTGCCCGGCTCGGTGGCTTCCCTTACATGCCTTTCTTCACAAGTCTTTCCTTACATACGGCGGTTTAAAATATCGGGCCTTAAGCCGCCTCCAGGCCTTTGGGCCTTCTACAAGATTTAATAAACTATCGTCTTGAATGTTTACTGGGCTTCTAGCGTAACTCGCCATTGGGGCTGACCTGGCCCCTCCTGCGCGGGTCATGTCTAATAATAATATCCCCGACATGAGGCCCCAGGTTGACTTTGAATTTCATTCTTTGTCAATCTTCAATACTTAGACCAAAATCCATCTTCTTATTTTCGCTGAAGTTTTTGTAACCCGCCATGACGTCATCTCTTGAAAACGCAAAAAACTTTCATGATGTCATCTCCCAACGGATCTTTTATCTTTAATGCTTCCCGAGAATCGAGGCGTCTGTGTAGCTAGATAACCATTATTTGGCTCTCCTCTATTTTCACGCCTGTCTGTTCGCATCTTTCCCTTATAAATAGGCACGCCTCGGCCTTCCTCATTCTCCTCTCTCGCTCCGTCTTCTTCGTCTTGCGCACCCCCTGCTGCTCGAGCTTCGCCGCCGCCGTGCTTCACCTCCATCTCCGTCGATGTTGGCCGCTGCATCAACCTGAACCGTTCGAGAGAACAGCGGAGACCTCCGCAAAAGACCTGTGACTGTAAGTTCTCTTCTTTTCACTTCTCAAATCCGCACTTAGGTTTTCCAGATTCTTTCGTGTTCTTCCGAGTTCATTGCAGTCCCTTGTAGTTTTTCCACTACAGGCCTCTTCTTGATCCAAAAATATATATATGCTCGTGCGGTAGTGTTCTTGTGCCTTTTCTTCATCCACAGATCCCTTTCTCTGTTTCAAAGGCTGCATTATAACTTACATACTCTTCTGCGCAGAACTTTTTTAGGTCTAGAATTTTTTGAATTTTGAATAGCCATTTGATCTGGAATAATACCAAACAATTTAGGAAACTTGTTTGTCTCAACACTTAGCTGAAATTGCCTTCTTCCAATATCTGTAGTCATGGCGGCTTATCATGCCGGTTTAATTTTCCTTATATGTCATTAGCCCTTAACTGAGCCGCCATTACTTGTTTGCATCTTTATCACTTAACTGTCAATCTCACCATTAAACTGAACCGGCATGTTGCTTTTCTTTTCAGTTCTTCTTTGCACATCATGCCGTCCAAAGCACCAACCATCTGTAACTGGGTTCCCTCAACCGTAACTGAGGAACGTTTGAAAGAGTTCTTCACCATAGGATTTCTGCCAGCGAAAACCGTCATGTCTTACCGTGCCCCTGACTCGGAAGAAGAATGACCCAATCCAAGAGCCGGCGAAGTGATTGTTTTTACTGACCACATGAACCCTGGCTTCTCACCGCCCGACTCAAAGTTCTTTAGAGAGGTCCTCCACTTTTTCAAACTCCACCCTCAAGATATCGGGCCCAATTCCATATCTAACATCTGTAACTTCCAAGTGCTCTGTGAGGTATATCTTCAACAAGAGCCGACCATGGAGTTGTTTAGAGAATACTTTTATCTGAATCAGCAGAACGAGTGCACCAATGGCCTCAGTTTAGAACTCGGAGGCATCTCAATTCAGCGCCGACAGGGTGTTGTCTTCCCTCTCATAGTCTTACCAAGTCACCCAAAGGACTGGAAGCAGACTTGGTTCTACTGTCAAGACATTTTGCCAGCAAACGAGAAGCCACTGTCGGGTTATCGCCCCGATCGTCTTGACTCCAAGTCCGCGCTTCTCGACAAGCTTACTGCCGCTGAATGTAAGAGGCTGATACCCTCCATCAAAAGGATTAATGCTCTGTTAGGGAATGGGTTAACTGGAGTTGATCTGAACCGCTGCTGGATCTCATGGCGGATCATCCCTTTAAGCCGTCGATCAAAGCTGATGTATGAGTATGGTGGAGGCCCGGATGACTCTCTTCGTCAAAGCCCCGTTCAACTAATAGAAGAAGATATTGTTTCAATGTCAACTCTTCTGGTGAATGGGAAATACGAAGATTGCAGTGTCGTCGGGTTAAACCCCTTCTGCCAGCTTAACCCGGTGCCAGAAGTAAGGATATTATTATTTCTCTCCTTTGTATTTTTCCCAGCCGTATTGTTTTAATACTTGCCTGACTCTTCATCTTTTTTTTACTTGTCTGCAGGCCAACTCTGACTTTTGGAAAGTTAAGTATGACCACGAGGCTGCCAAGAAAGCGAGAGTCGCCGCCATAAACGCCAAGAAAACGACCCGGAGGTCGAAAAAGAAGAAAAAGAGCACTGCTGAAGATTAGATGAAGCTTGATGATACATATGATTTGGAGGTAGCCCTTGATCCCCTTGGCTAATTTTTTAACAATCTTATTAACACTGATCATTACCAGGATGACACTGGGGCCAGTCAGGCTATGGAAGCAGAGGTAACTATCATTTCCTCCGACTCAGAGCCCTTGCCAAGAAAAAAAATTCGACGAGTGATCTGTAAAGTAAGGTTTCTAACCCTTTAGCTCACTTGGATCCCAACTTTCGTTTGAAAAACCAGCAACATGAAAACTGTCGTCAAGCTCGGACTGAAGATGATATGGCTGTCGTTCTTCAACAAACTCCTCAGAAGCGCCTGAATGAGGTTTACTTCTTTCTGTCTTTAACTCTGTTTAATGGATCCTTCCCCTTGTATTACTTTAACTCTATTTTATCTTTTCTGGAGGTGTCTCGCTCTACTGGCGATTCATCGCAAACTCAATTTCTGGCCTTCAAGACTGCCCCTGGGTAATGAAAAATCCTCCTTTTTCTGGGTTATTCAAATTGTATCTCTGTACTGACGGTTCTGCAACATCTCTCTTAGTGGCCAAGATAAGTCCAAGAAGGCAAAGGCAGCTAAACTGGCGGAAGACCCGCCAATTCTTGCAACTGACCCGGCCAGGCCATCTTCTCCTCCATTGAATGACGCTCCCGAAGACCCGCCTGTCGATGCAGAAGAAAATCCTCCTGAGCCGTTGTTTGATGAGACCATTGTAAAACCTTCCGCAACTGGACCATCAAGCTCAGCCAACCCGCCATCACCGTCTGCACAAGACGTTCAGATCACCGGGAGCCGTTTTGTTGAGCCGGGAAATCCAACCGTGCTAGCTCGGTGTACTGCAAAACAAGAGGCATTGGAGAGGAAGAAAGTGCGCTTTGACGTTGCCAACTATGACCATCTAAATGCCAATGATATTTTATCCGGCTATCTCAGCCATGTGCACTCCAGTCGCGACTCTGAGATCGAAATGGTCAAATAGCTGCAGTTGAAATACGAGGTACGTTCTTCCGGCTTATCTATATTCCTTCAGCCCCCAAGTCTTCAGATTATGAGAGAACCGGAATGATCTGTGTACTTTATAATATAGGCCAAGACCTTTACCTTTGAAACTTTTCTTGAATTCAATAGAACAAAGCTTCACCTGCAGTCCCCAAGGGCCGGTTCATTTTGATCATAAATGAGCCGGTACTTTAAATTGTTCTCTACCGTATTCAAAGGACTTAATACTCCGGCTTAACCTTGAGAAACTTGCTGAACTACATACATTCACCCCCAAGTGCCAAGTGATGCTACTTTGTAAAGTACTTGGGACTTAAAGTATGTCTTTAGAATCATAAGAATTTGTTTTGGCATACATTAGCCCCCAAGTGTCAAGTGGTTTTTTGTAAAGTACTTGAGACTTGAATCTTCATTTTTGAACATAAAGCAAAATCTTGACTCATCTGAATGTTTTGCAGAATGCCTTATCTAAATTGAACTCGCAATTGACTGATGCGAAGACCCAGCTAGCGAGTCAGGAGGCAGAAATCAAATCTGCTAACTCCAAACTGCAAATAAGACGGAAAATTTAAAGACCAGCTTCGCTGCCAAGAAGAAAACCTGAGAAGAGGAAAAAACGCTTCTGACCCAACACGCTGAGAAGGACGAAACAGCCCTTGAAGAGATTTCAACAAAGCTGAACGGTTTAAAGGGCCGGGTGTCTCAAATGGTGGCTGCAATCTTTGGTAAGCTGTCCAACTTTAACTTTATGTACTTTTTGCTAATCCGGAATATAAGCCGCCAGCTGACTTTGTGTATAAAACATGTGCAGGCCCACGAAGCAAGAACCTGAGCCAAGATCCTTTGATTAAACTCAAAGCAGTGTACACTTTAGTAGAACAACTGTATATTGGCGCACAACGGGCACTTGCCGCCATCTCTCCTGCCAATCAAGGACCCAACCAGCTCAGCGATGTTTTGAAGAAACTATCAATCCTGCCTGCCAGATTTCAAGAAGTGAAGCGCTCCTATGCACGAACCGGGGCTTTCACTGCCCTGAGCCGCTCCAAGGCTTGGGTGCCAGACCTAGACCCGGTGGATGTGGCCAAAGGCTATCCCACCATGAAGGAAGATGGATCTCTCTTTGAGCAGGATGACTTCATGGCTTGCGTGCGCGGAGTTCGGCCTCAGGCAACTACCCTTGGAGATGATACCAATATTGACAAATTGTCGCGACCCGATCCGAATGGATCAAGCGCTCTGTGCTCAGGTGTCATCCCTGGATTAGTAATGCTGACACCACACAGTACATCGAAGGATTTATAGCAGAGTAGCAATCACACACTTATTACATCGTTGTCTCAAAGAGAACTTATTACAATAAACATGGCTTAAGGCCATCTAGTGTCGATAACAGCGGAAGACTTGGAAGATAAATGGGTCCATCAACTCCAGCGGCATCACTGAGTATAGAACCACGACCTAAAAACACCTCAATCATCGTCTGAAAAGTCTGCAACATGAGAAGTTGCAGCCCGAAAACGGGTCAGCACATGGAATATGCTGGCAAAGTAACGCATAGAGAGTAATGGAATGAAACAGCTATACTATATGCATATATGGCTGGTGGAAAGCTCTATGGTTACAGTTTTGCGTAAAGCCAGTTTTTCCCTACTGCAAAGGAATAAATTTATTTAACTATCATGGTGGTTGTGAAACATTGAGAATGGTTGACAGCATTCTCAATCCCAATTAAAAATAATTAAAACCCAATAACATTAATTAGAAGTAACATGTCGAGATTCACATGATGTTCAAGTACTAGATACTCAAGTTGTCCATAACCGGGGACACGGCTAATCATGATTAGTTTGTACACTCTGCAGAGGTTTGCGCACTTTTCCCCACATGACTCGATCGCCTCTGTTTGTTTTCTCGCACTACATGGTGTTTGAGAAACGGATGACCAAGACATAGTCTTTCAGAAACACTAGCACCTTACATGTGGGGTAGACCGGTACACCTACATCCCCTACATCTGCTAGTCCACCCCGTAAGAGTTCGCACGACTTAGTCAACTATGCCAGAGCCCATAGTAGCATGTGGCTGCACACGGAAGTTTCTAGCATGAATTATCTTATGATCCCTTTGAGCCTCGGTGGCGGTCCAAAAAAAACAGGCAAGTCGTGATAGACATCAGGTGCCTCAATCCACCCAGATGTGTGTTTAAGTTGCCACCTTAGATAAACCATTAAAATTATCAACTCACATCTGTCATGGATATCACTCACCCAATCCACGTCTACTAGCATAGCATGGCATAATAAGCAAACGTAGAAGTAACTCCCAAAGGTTTCATAATAATACAGGTAATAGGTACTACCTCATCTACTTCCCATCCCACAATTTAATTAGATCCTAATCATGCAATGTGAGAGGATTGATCTAATGCAATAAAACATGGGTTGTAGAAAAGGTATGATCAAAGTGTTACTTGCCTTGCTGATGATCCGCGAGTCCTAGGGTTTCGAAGTAACAGGCGGCGCAATCCGGGTAATCTATCGCAGACAAACAACAAGCACACAATAAGTACTCATCTAATGCACAGGTAAAACTCGAACAAAAGAACGAACCAGAAAGTTCAATTTAAGAACTCCGGTTGCAAAGAAAGAACGAACCGAATAAAGAAACGGAAAACAAACGGCGGAAGAAAACAACTCGGTTCTAGCAAGTTGAAACTAGGTCAAATTTTACCGGGGCAAAAACTTGTTTAAGTTGATTAGACTGAACGGCGGTTTAGAAACGAAACTCCAGGCGCTTGAATCACCTGATTCCGATAAACGAGCGAGAAGAAAGACTAGAAAGAAGATTGGATCTGAGATCGCGATCGCGGAATAAATCCGACGAAAAGAAAAAGAAGAACGGTTAAACAAACGGACGTCGTTAACCTAGAAGAATCCGGTGATCACGTTCGTTAGGACGAATGGTCCGGCGAACGTTCCAAAGGCAACTAAATCAGAGAAGTAAACGAATCCGATCTAGGGTTTCGGAGAAGAAAACCGAACGAAAAACCGATCTAGAAAACCGGAACGGTTTAGAGAAGAAAAGAATCGGAACGATTAGAAGAAAACGATCCGAGAAAAAGAGACGCGGGGCAACCTCCAGCGAGGTCTCCGGCGAGGGGCTCCGGCGACGGCGGCGTAGGGCGGCGGCGGCGTGGGCAAGGTGCGGCGGTGGCGGGTGTGGGGTGGCGCGGCGCGTGTGGGGCGCGGGGTGGGGCTACGCGCTGCTGCTTGCTGCGGCTTTGATTTGATGTGTTTAGAGGGGGGGTGTTGGGGTATTTATATTGGGGAGGGGTGAGGAGACTTGGGGTAGGGGACAAGGAAATAGACTAGGATTAGGAAAAAGAGTCCTAGTAGAAAAAAGAAAAGAAAACGGAACAAGGAAAGGGCCGGCCTAAGTCCAGCTGGGACTCGGCTTGAGGCAAGAGGCGAGGCGGCTGCCTGCCTGCGCCTGGCTGCGCGCGCGCGAGGGGAGGGGCCGGCCGGCTGGCTGGGATTTAGGCCCGGCTGGCCTGGCTCTCTCTTTAAAAAAAACGGTTCAGCACGCAGAAAAAAAACAAAAAGGAGAACTAAACGAACTCCGAAAAATCTAAAGTAAATTTTCTCCGACTCCTAAAAATGAGCCGAACAAAATGAACTTTACTCCGGAACTAAAATGCAATTTTTTGAAAACGCGCATTTTTCCCTATCCAAAAAAATGCAAATAACTCCGGCAAAACCAAATTGATCTATTTATTAAATCTTCATTTTTCCTAAATTAGGGAAAGTCATATTATTCCCTCTCTCATATATTTTGACACCGGCAAAATAATTGAAGATAAAATAAATAAATCAAATGATCCTCTTTTCAACATTTGAGAAAATTCAAATATGAAAATAACGAAATCTCCAACTCTCTCCGAAGGTCCTTGAGTTGCGTGAAATTTCTAGGATCAACCAAAATGCAAGAAATATGATATGCATGATGATCTATGTATAACATTCCAAATTGCAAATTTGGGATGTTACACAAATATCAACCGAGTTTTGATGCTGAAAATAAGAAGATGGCGACTCCCTCATACAAGGTGACAGATTTGATCCCGCCTGTAAGAGAAAATACATTTACCCCGGAAGTTGACCCGGCCGGCCTGATCGACGAAGAAGCAGAATTCATCGCCGTGAATGGTTTTGACTGGTCAAAACCCAACTTCCAGCCAACAGAAGGCAGTGAACCGGCGAGGGAGTAATAATAACTACCTTCATTGGGTTATAAGAAGCCGTGTAATAGTTTAGCTGTGAAAACATTGAATGCCTTGCTTATGCCATCATGCATAAAACACTGTGTGTGGCTCCGTGTTTCCGGATGGCAATATATGCATTATATTTGATGATTGTTTTTGCAACACTTTAACTCTGTTCCCTGTAGATACAAGAGAAAAGACTGGCTTGGTGGTTTAGAACCGAACGGGTTAAAACACCCGGCTTATATCCAATATGTTTATCATAATAGAAAACAGAAAACAGATATAAATAAAGGACAAGGGCTGTGATGTGTACTACACAACCTTCTTCTTGTAGAAGTTGTTGGGCCTCCAAGTGCAGAGGTTTGTAGGACAGTACCAAATTTCCCTCAAGTGGATGACCTAAGGTTTATCAATCCGTAGGAGGCATAGGATGAAGATGGTCTCTCTCAAGCAACCCTGCAACCAACTAACAAAGAGTCTCTTGTGTCCCCAACACACCCAATACAATGGTAAATTGTATAGGTGCACTAGTTCGGTGAAGAGATGGTGATACAAGTGGTATATGGATAGTAGATAAAGGTATTTGTAATCTGAAATTATAAAAACAGCAAGGTAACTAATGATAAAAGTGAGCGTAAACGGTATTGCAATGCTAGGAAACAAGGCCTAGGGTTCATACTTTCGCTAGTGTAAGTTCCCTCAACAATGATAACATAATTGGATCACATAACTATCCCTCAACATGCAACAAAGAGTCACTCCAAAGTCACTAATAGCGGAGAACGAACGAAGAGATTATGGTAGGGTACAAAACCACCTCAAAGTTATTTTTTCCAATCAATCCGTTGGGCTATTCCTATAAGTGTCACAAACAGCCCTAGAGTTCGTACTAGAATAACACCTTAAGACACAAATCAACCAAAACCCTAATGTCACCTAGATACTAAAATGTCACCTCAAGTATCCATGGGTATGATTATACGATATGCGTCACACAATCTCAGATTCATCTATTCAACCAACACATAGAACCTCAAAGAGTGCCCCAAAGTTTCTACCGGAGAATCACGACGAAAACATGTGCCAACCCCTATGCATAGGTTCATGGGCGGAACCCACAAGTTGATCACCAAAACATACATCAAGTGAATCATGTGGTATCCCATTGTCACCACAGATACGCACGACAAGACATACATCAAGTGTTCTCAAATCTTTAAAGTCTCAATCCGATAAGATAACTTCAAGGGGAAAACTCAATTCATTACAAGAGAGTAGAGGGAGGAGAAAACATCATAGGCTCCAAATATAATAGCAAAGCTCGCGATACATCAAGATCGTATCACCTCAAGAACATGAGAGAGAGAGAGAGAGATCAAACACATAGCTACTGGTACATACCCTCAGCCCCGAGGGAGAACTACTCCCTCCTCGTCATGGAGAGCACCGGGATGATGAAGATGGCCACCGGAGAAAGATTCCCCCTCTAGCAGGGTGCCGGAACGGGTCTAGGTTGGTTTTCAGTGGCTACGGAGGCTTCTAGCGGTGGAACTCCCGATCTATTGTCTCTTCTAGAAGTTTCAGGGTACGTGAGTATATATGGGTGCAGGAAGTACGTCGGTGGAGCTTCGGGGGCCCCACGAGGCAGGGGGAGCGCCCTGGGGGGCGCCCCCACCCTCGTGAGCACTTCCCTTGCCTCCTGACGTGGGGTCCAAGTCCATCCGGTAGCTTTCCTTCCAAAAATAACTTCTCCAGTTGATTTCATTCTGTTTCGACTCCGTTTGATATTCCTTTCTTCGAAACACTAAAATAGGCAAAAACAATAAATCTGGTCTGGACCTCCGGTTAATAGGTTAGTCCCAAAAATAATATTAAAGTGGATTATAAAGCCCAATATTACCCAAAACAGTAGATAACATAGCATGGAGCAATCAAAAATTATAGATATGTTGGAGACGTATCAGGCTAAAACTAACTATTTAGTTAATGCAGCATGCAATTACATATAAATAATAGCCATACTTGTACCTTTGATCCTTAGACCACCGGCTTGAGTAACCCGGGTAATGAAGTTGATAACTTACATATTTTGAGAAGTCAATGCTTCTGAATACTTAATGATCATCATACCTTGGTGGCTTTGTTGTCAAATAATCCAGCCGACAAAGAAGATCAAGCTATTTAGTCATAACATCGAGACAACAAAAAACACTAAAAGGCAACCAATGGATGACAAGTACAATTTATCCTTATGTTGAAAAGTTGGGGGCTTCTAATTTGAATACGATCAGTAAACTGGGACAAAGGGGTTAAGCTAAGGTTCGAATACGACCATATAGCCCCCAGTGGCTTTGGCGTTGCACCGATCAAGAGGGTACCGACAGCTATGTTCTCTTTGGTTCGAATACAACCTATGTTGAATAGGAAGCCCCCAAATGACCTTGAGAGATTTTTAACGACCCTGATTCGAATACGATCCAAGTTGGACCCAAATGGGGTTAAGCTATGATTCAGATACGATCAAGAAGCCCCCAAGTGAGTTTGGCCTTGAGTCGATCAAGAGGGTTACGACAGCTATGTTCTCTTTGGATGGAATACGACCTATGTTTGAACAGGAAGCCCCCAAGTGACCATGATATTGCAGCTAGATTCGAATACGATCATAAGCTGGACCAAAAAGTGTTATACTGGATTCAAATATGATCAGCTCCTTAATAGTCATTTGAAAATAAGAAATAACAAAGATGCATAATATTTGAAAAGAAAAGAGACCAATGGTCTTACTTTATTGCTGATCATGGTATATACAATGTTAAAGTATGTACATGATGAGAGCCGGTGGCTCAGGTATAGTATGGTCGAAGCTGAGCAATGTTCCACGGCCGGTGGGTCTCCTCCTCCGACTTATGTGAGTCTATGTGCTCTCGAACGTCAATGAGGTAATATGACCCGTTGTTTAAGTTCTTGCTAACCACAAATGGTCCCTCCCAAGGTGGGGATAGCTTGTGTGCATCCGACAGATCCTGGATGAGCCAGAGCACCAGGTCGCGTTCCTGAAAAGTCCTGGACTTAACCCGGCGGCTGTGATAACGGCGCAGGTCCTGTTGATAAATTGCTGATCGAGCCGCTGCTAAGTATATTTCTTCATCTAACAAGTCAAGTGCATCATGTCTGGCTTGTTCATTATTAGCTTGAACATAGGCTGCCACACGGGGAGAGTCATGACGGATGTCACTAGGCAACACTGCTTCTGCTCCATACACCATGAAGAAAGGTGTGTAACCTGTAGACCTGTTAGGTGTGGTATTGATACTCCACAACACCGAGGGTAATTCCTCTACCCAACAACCCGGCGTTCACTGTAAGGGAACCATAAGCCGGGGTTTGAGCCCTTTTAAAATTTCCTGATTTGCTCTCTCAGCTTGACCATTGGATTGAGGATGAGCTACAGAAGAAACATCAAGCCGGATATGCTCACGTTGACAAAACTCCTCCATAGCCCCTTGGGATAGATTAGTGTCATTGTCAGTGATAATGTTGTGTGGAAAACCAAAGCGGAAGATCACCTTTTTCATGAACTGAACCGCTGTGGCCGCATCACACTTACTCACTGGTTCTGCCTCAACCCACTTTGTAAATTTATCGATGGCCACTAAAAGATGTGTCTTTTTATCCTTAGACCTTTTAAAAGGCCCCACCATGTCAAGCCCCTAGACCGCAGATGGCCAAGTGATTGGAATCATCAGGAGCTCTTGAGCCGGAACATGTGCTCGTCGTGCAAATTTTTGACATCCATCACATCTGCTGACCAGATCCTCTGCATCAGCGTGAGCCGTCAACCAGTAAAAACCGTGACGAAAAGCCTTGGCCACCAGAGATTTTGACCCGGCGTGATGACCACAATTGCCTTTATGGATCTCACGAAGTATTTCTTGACCTTCTTCGGAGGAAACACACCGCTGAAATGCTCCGAAGACACTGCGATGGTATAGTTCTCCATCCGAAATCGTCATTGACTTAGACCGCCGTGTTATCTGTCGAGCCAGGGTCTCATCCGCTGGCAACTCTCCCCGGGTCATGTAAGCCAAGAACGGCACTGTCCAATCTGGGATGACATGAAGAGCCGCCACTAACTGCACCTCCGGGTCAGGAACAGCTAAATCTTCTTCTGTGGGCAACTTGACACACGGGTTATGCAAAACATCCAAAAAGGTGCTAGGTGGTACCGGCTTACGCTGAGACCCCAACCGGCTTAAAGCATCAGCCGCTTCGTTCTTTCGAAGGTCAATGTGCTCCACCTGATAACCTTTAAAATGCCTTGCAATAGCATCAACCTCCCGGCGATAAGCCGCCATGAGAGGGTCCATGGAATCCCACTTGCCTGATACCTGTTGAGCCACTAAATCTGAGTCGCAAAGACATCTGACCCGGCTCAAACTCATCTCTTTTGCCACTCGAATACCATGGAACAAGGCTTCATACTCTGCTGCGTTGTTAGTGCAAGGAAACATCAACCGTAACACATAACAAAATTTGTCACCTCGCGGAGAGGTTAACACAACTCCCCCCCCCCCGAGCCTTCCAACTGTCTGGACCCATCAAAATGAATAGTCCAATACGTGTTGTCTAGCTTCTCTTCTGGCATCTGCATCTCTGTCCAGTCATTAATGAAGTCAACCAGTGCTTGAGATTTGATCGCGGTACGTGGCACATACTTCAACCCATGAGACCCAAGCTCAATCGCCCACTTGGCAACTCGCCCAGTGGCTTCTCTGTTTTGAATGATGTCTCCCAAAGGAGCAGAGCTAACCACGGTGATTGGATGTCCCTGAAAATAATGCTTAAGCTTCTGGCCTGCCATGAACACCCCATATACGAGCTTCTGCCAATGTGGATATCGTTGCTTGGATTCAATTAGCACCTCACTGATGTAGTAAACCAGTCGTTGAACCGGATGCTCCTTGCCAGACTCCTTGCGCTCCACCACAATAGCCACACTAATAGCTCGTGAGTTGGCGGCCACGTATAACAGCAGTGGCTCTTTCTCAACTGGAGCAGCCAGGACCGGTGGCTCAACAATTTGTGTCTTCAGATCTTCAAAAGCAGAGTTCACAGCATCGCTCCAAACGAAATCATCTGTTTTCTTCATCATCTGATACAGAGGCATTGCCTTCTCCCCTAACCGGCTTATGAACCGGCTCAAAGCAGCAACACGGCCCGCCAGTCGTTGAACGTCATTGATGCATGTTGGTTTGGCCAGGGATATAATTGCCTTGATTTTCTCCGGGTTAGCCTCAATACCTCGGTTAGACACCAAAAAACCCAAGAGCTTGACGGCTGGGACTCCAAAAACACACTTGGCCGGGTTAAGCATCATTTTGTAGACCTGGAGATTATCGAAAGTCTCTTTCAGATCTGTGACCAAGGTTTCCTCTTTCCTGGATTTTACCACTATATCATCCACATAAGCATGAACCTTACGCCCAATTTGATCGTGAAGATAATTCTGCACACACCGTTGGTAAGTCTCCCGAGTACTCTTAAGCCCAAAAGGCATAGACACATAGCAAAAAGCTCCAAAAGGAGTGATAAAAGCCGTCTGCTCCTGATCCTTGACTGCCATCTTGATCTAATGATAACCAGAATAAGCATCCAAGAAACTTAAACGTGTGCAACCCGCCGTAGCATCAATCATCTGATAAATACGGGGGAGGGCAAAAGGATCAGCCGGACAAGCCTTGTTCAGATCGGTGTAATCCACACACATATGCCAGGTGCCATTATTTTTGAGTACAAGCACCGGATTGGCTAACCACTCCGGGTGAAAGACTTCTACAATGAACCCAGCTGCCAAAAGCCGGGCCACCTCTTCTCCATTGGCCTTGCGCCTTTCTTCATTGAACCGTCGGAGAAACTGTCTGACATGTTTAAACTTCGGATCAATACTGAGTGTGTGCTCAGCAAGTTCCCTCGGGACACCCGGCATGTCTGAAGGTTTCCATGCGAAGATGTCTCAGTTCTCACGGATGAACTCAATGAGCGCGCTTTCCTATTTTGGATCCAAGTTTGCACTGATGATGAACTGCTTGGATGAGTCGCCAGGCACAAAGTCAACCATCTTGGTGTCATTAGCTGATTTGAACTTCAACACCAGCTCATGCTCTGTTGTTGGTTTCTTTAGTGATGTCATGTCTGTCGGGTCAACATGCCCTTTGTAAAACTTTAACTCCTCTGTTGCACAGACAGACTCAGCATAGGCAGCATCACCTTCTTCACACTCCAAAGCTATTTTCTGGCTCCCGTGTACTATAATGGTGCCCTTATAACCTGGCATATTAAGCTGCAAATACACATAACACGGCCGAGCCATGAATTTGGCATAAGCCGGCCGTCCAAACAGAGCATGATACGGGCTTTTGATCTTAACCACCCCAAAGGTTAATTTTTCTGCTCTGGAGTCATACTCATCCCCAAAGGCTAATTCTACTTCAATCTTACCCACTGGGTATGCCGACTTGCCAGGAACCACACCGTGAAAACAGTGTTGGATTGTTTAAGACTCTTATCAGTCAATCCCGTCCGGCGGAACGTCTGTAGTAGATGATGTTGATTCTGGTGCCTCCATCCATGAGTACCTTAGTGAATTTGTATCCACCAACCTGAGGTGCCACTACCAAAGCCAAGTGACCCGGATTATCGACCCGGGGTGGGTGATCCTCTCTGCTCCACACAATAGGCTGCTCTGACCAACGTAAGTAACGTGGAATCGTCGGCTCAATGGCATTGATGGCCCTCTTGTGAAGCTTCTGGTCTCTCTTACATAAGCTAGTGGTGAATACATGGTATTGCCCACTATTCAGCTGCTTTGGGTTGCTCTGATATCCAGACTGCTGCTGCTGATTACCTTGGCCGGGTTGCGGATTATACCCTCCTTGGTTACCGAGATGGCCCTGACCATGGAATCCTCCTCCACCTGATCCGGCGCCCGGGCCTTGGAAACCGCCTCCACCTGAGCCGTCACCTGGGTCGTGACCTCCATCAAACGCGTTTGAATTTTTAAACACCTTCATGATCGTCCAATCTTTCCACAGGTGGGTGGCTGGCTTCTCCCGGGTGCCGTGCTTTGTACAAGGCTCATTCAATAATTGCTCAAGGGTGGGACCTGACCCGCCCAACTGAGGGGGCTGTCTGCCCTTGCGCCGTTGATTTCCGCCCTATGCATTGGTGTTAGCAACAAACTCATCAGCCTTACGTTTATTACCTCCTTGATTCACCGGGTTATGCTGATGACCCTTGCCGTTGCCGTTCTTCTTTCCCTTCGTTGCCTTTTCTTCGTCAGACACCGGGTCCTTGGTAGTATCAGAATCAGCATACTTGACGAGAGCCGCCATCAACATTCCCATGTCATTACAGTCACGCTTGAGCTGCCCCAGCTTCTGCTACAGAGGTTTGAAACAACATTTTTTCTCCAACATTAAGACTGCTGAGCTGGCATCCATTTTATCAGATGAATGTATTATCTCCTTGACCCGGCACACCCTATGGGTTGTGGATTCACCATCCTCTTGCTTGCAATTGGTCAGGTCCACAATCAACATAGGTTGCTTACACGTGTCTTTGAAGTTCTGGATGAACCGGGCCTTCAACTCTGCCCATGAGCTGATGGAATTGGGTGGCAATCCTTTCAACAAAGTACGAGTTGTTCCATCCAACATCATAGTGAAATACTTGGCCATTGCTGCGTCGCTAACCTCCAACAACTCCATAGCCATCTCATAACTCTCAATTCAAGCCCTCGGCTGTAAGTCAGCCATGTAATTAGGCACCTTACGAGGCCCCTTAAAATCCTTTGGCAAACGCTCACTACGTATGGCCGGTACCAAGCAAGGAACACCTCCGATTCTTGTGGCCACTCCTGCCTCGACCGAGGTTGCTGCATAAGCTGGAAAAGTTTGATGAGCCGCCTACTTTGCTACCATTTGAATTGCTCGTTCTGCCTCTTGTCAAATCCTCTCCTGATCCGCCGAGTTAAGGGCTCCAGCCCGCACTGGTCATGCCTATACGGCCGATTGTGGCGTTGAGCATTGCTTGACATGTCTGCAGATTCCATATGCCTACTGTAACTCGGTCTCCGGCTTGGACGAGGAGTTGAATGGATCCTGTCTCGACTGTAGGAGTAGGCATCCTGTTGTGCCAGAGCTGTTTGAAGAAGTTCTCTTACCCTCCGCGTTTCAACCGCCGCCGGTGAGTCACCTTCCATCGGAAGAGCCGCCAGACGAGCCGATGCTACGATGAGGTTTTCCAAGGGGTTGGAGAAGTGGCCCGACGGCGTTGGGACGTAATGAGGCGGAGCGGTAATTATACGAGGTGGATCCATGGCATGCGGCTGGACCGGCGCGCTGGGTGTTGTAATTCGGGGTGCCTCTGGCGGGTTACTTCCCCCAGCTCCGGGTGTATGAAAAAGATTCCTAGGATCGAGCGTCAGAGACAGACGTGATTGAGCTTTCTGATGCCTCCTCCTCATGACCTCGTTCGATGCGTTCAGATCCACCGAGAGCTGGAAGGTCTCCGCTTGAAGCTGTTGAGCACGAACGTCCAAAGCTGCCCGCTCTGCCGCCATCCTAACTTCCTCTGCGGCTAGATTTTCCTTAGCTTGCACCATCTCTTCACGTATGCGTGCCACCTCTGCATCATGCTGGGCCTTATCCGCCGGCTCTACCACGGCAGTCAACAAAGTCATCAGTTTATCCATGAGGTCCATCAAGATCTTAGCCGGAGGGCTCGCGGGGTCTCCTGACCCGGCTGCAACCAACCCGGTGGCTGTTGCCGCCGCTGCTGTAGAGTTCTTCCTGGGCTGTGTTCCTACCATGAAGACTCCGGCCCAATTTGGCGGCTCAAGGGGGTCCAGAATACTGCTGCCATCGGAAGAGCCCCCAAGCATGCCGTTCTGCAGCTGGTACAAAGAGTCTGTCTCGCCTGTTGATGATGCAGTGTCAGAACAGACGGCCGTCTCACGCCCTCCACCGATCCTTCAGAGTATTCACCGCCGTGGATGCAGCCTACGAAGGCATGCTTCACGGCAGATTGAACACGGGCGGTCCTCGCGCGCCGAGCCATTTCGATGAGGCTGGTGTGGACGTCCGGCTCAAGACCTGACTTGCCAATCCGGCCGATGAAGACGTGAATTCCGCCGAAGGGGACCCGGTACCCGTACTCAATTGAGCTGGCCTCGGGGCCCCGGCCTTCGTCGTCGATGTAGAGCTTGCCGCGACGACTCTTGGTCATCTGGCCCACAGCGTATCCCTTGAGCCCTTCGAAGCTGCCCTTCAAGAACTCAAATGCACCGTGCGTTGGCCCCATGGTGGGTGCAAACTATCGTAGAATTGTCACGGCAGATGTCCTAGAGTAAGGACTTAGTCGTAGGGCCGTCGCACTAGGAAGCTTAAAGGTGTTAATCGGGACAAGGGATACGAGAGGGTTTTATACTAGTTTGGCCCCTTACGATGAAGATAAAAGCCTACATCTACTTGGGATTGGTATTGCTGGGGTTTCGATCACCAAGAGGCTCAACTTGCCGGCTTGGTTATCGATTTGTTGTTTCTTTTTCTAAGCCGCCACCGGGTCGTCCCCTTATATACATGGGTTGATGCCTGGTGGCCTACAGAGTCTTGGTCGGCTCATAATCGTGCCCGGCTCGGTGGCTTCCTTTACATGCCTTTCTTTACAAGTCTTTCCTTACATACGGCAGTTTACAATATCGGGCCTTAAGCCGCCTCCAGGCCTTTGGGCCTTCTATAAGGTTTAATAAACTATCGTCTTGAATGTTTACTGGGCTTCTAGCGTAACCCGCCATTGGGGCTGACCCGGCCCCTCCTGGGCTGGTCAAGTTTGATAATAATATCACCCACACAACTCTTTATCCCTTCAATATTCAGTGCATGGGATGTGTAAAGATTACCCCTCTTGCGACATGAATACTATGCGGTTATGCCTCTAAGTCGTGCTCCGACACGTGGGAGATATAGCTGCATCGTGGGTGTTTCAAGTTGGTAATCAGAGCCTTCCATGACTTAGGAGCCCCCTGCTTGATCGAATTGCTGGCGTTGTTGAGTCTAGAACAAAATGTTTTGAGTCTTATAGGATTATATATATCGGAGAGTAGGATTGTTTTTACTCCTCAGTCCCTTCGTCGCTCTGGTGAGGCCTCCTGATGTAGAGTTTTGACTTTTCTCTCCTCAAATTTCACGAATTTATTTTTTAGGATCACGCGGGTATCTTGGAATCGTTTCGATGGTTTTGTGAAGAGAACATTGTTCTTGGTGCCTCCTGACATTTAGGGGTTGTGGCAGTGTCCCGGGGAGTCGAGCTCCGAGGTGTTGTCACAATTTTATCGTTGCAGTTCTGGAATACCTGAGTTTCGCCGACATGGAAAATCTCTTTTATGCAGTTGTTGGTGAGATAACCTCGACGCCACCCAGTACTGGGGCGGGAGTTCGGGAGTATTGCCATAACTCGTATAACGATGCTTTTCGAAGGTTGAGGTAAACGATTTATGAAGTTTTCTTGGTTATGTGTTGAAGGATGGATACAGCTAGATGTAGGATTTGCTAGTTTTGGGTGAGATATTATGCTTCCCCTGTATCCCCAACACCTGATTGCATAACCAGAAAGTTTCGGGAGTTTATAAGTGGGAATTCAAGTAGCTCCTAGAATATCTTTCCAACAGACACATGATATGATATGTGATCTATCATATGTTTGTTTCCGGCTTATTCTGCAAGCCAATCCTTTGTTTTGTTTTGTTGTGGTATTCGAGTTGCTTCAATGTCAAGTGTTGATTCCATACCTTTCCTAAGCGGTGTTCTCATATTCCTATGTGAATTATAATCCTTCTTGATCATCGAATTTGTCATCTCAATTTCTTCTCAACCGGCGTGCTTCTCTTCAAGTTAAGCCAATCCATTCAACATTGAAAGATCAATTATCAGTTCTTCTCAACGGTGCTCATTTCATCTGTCCCAAGCTGCCTTTGTTTTCCCACCCTTGTTTCTTCAAGGACTCATATATCTTAATCAAGTATCCATTTTATTCATGTGAAGTTTCTTCATTCTTTTCTTTCAATGTCCGTATCCGATGATTCTCATGAAGATTCTAACGGAGCTTCAAGTTCATCATTCTTCGTTCTTTTCCTTCTCCGATGGATTCAATGCAAGCTTTCGGTGTTGATCATATCTTTTTCATTGGTTCACATGCTTTCTATTTTGGAAGTGCTTATCGAAGACTCTCTTATTTATTCACCTCTCGCTATTCATTTGTTTCGGAGTGCTGAAGATAACTCAGGAGATTCACGTTTTCATTCTCGATCCGTTCAAGCTATTTCGAGGTCTTACCTTATTCAAGATATTTAAATCAACCGGTGCAATCTCCTTTTCAAGTAATCATTTCAATGGTGTATCTTTTGAGTGGGCCCTAACCCACAGGTCTTTTTCAAAGGATCTTTCCTGACTCTTCTAATTTTCCTGGATTTACTCTCAAATTCTTTTCCAAGTTTGACGTGAGAATGAATTATCATCAGTAATATGTCTTTCTCCAAGATTTTTCAAATTCTTTTGATCGTCGGTTCAACCTTTCTAATATTCATCCCGGAGTATCTCAACAACTCATGTTTGTGTTTTGCATCGTCATTCTCAACATTTGAAGACCGAAGAAGAGTTTTTCCTCCAAATTTTATCCGTTCTCTCAAAGATTCATGGTGCTAGCTTGATGCCATCCTCTCATAATTGTTTTCAATTGTGATAATTCGTTTCACCCATCCAGAGCAATTCAAGAGTATTTTCAGTTTGATTCTTCAAAGCCCATCATCTCAAAATTATTCATTCCAGCTTTCAGGTCTCGTTCTCCAAATCTTACCGGTGCATCGCTAAAGTATTCTCTATTCAGCTCGTGATCTCTTCGTTCTCGTGTATCTATATTCCCTCAAGTATCTTCTTTCAATTTTAGTTCTTTCCGGTGATTTGTGCCTTTGCCACTTTCATTTTCAATCCTTACGGTGGTTCGTTCAAGATTTCTCTTCCTTTGTTATCATATTAATTCATTCATTCTTTCCAATCCTACCGGCGGTTCGTTGAAGTCTTTTCTCAAGTTTGCGCTATATCTATCTTAATCCTTTCTATGAGTATAAGTAGTATGCCAAATCCGTTGCTTGTCATCAATCTAAATTGGTGAAGGATACGCCTAACTTAATTCTTAGTCTTGTTTCATACAAGTGCTCTAATTCCTTATTCCGGAAGTTCATCAAAATTCTTGATTTCAGTTGTTTCATCTTTTTCTTTTCCCGGAGTTCCAAGCTCTCTCAATTATCTCGTCGCGAAGCTCCATCTAAATCATCGTAAGGCTTCACCTTGTGTTTTCAACTTCTCTTTCCTTTTGTTACTGGAGTTGTTCATGGAGGCTACATGGTGGTTCATCAAGGATCCTTTTCACTCTTCAATTGTTCTTCAAGATATCTCTCGAAGCTATGATCCGTCAAGCTATACTTCAAGTATTCTACATCTTGTGTTCCGAAGTCCAATTAGTTCTATCTTATCTTTGGAGGTTGTGTTATGTCATTGTTGATAATTTCCCTTCGTGTTTCATGGTTCACAAGTTTTCAAGAGTGACATATCTAAAATCCATCATTTTCTCTTCGTTCAAGACATCTTTTCAATCCATCAATCTCTTCATTGGAGTTATATTGGGTTATATTCCACCTAAATCTTTCCCTAAGGATTGTTGCTATTTATGGTGCTTATAACTGACCCTAGTTCTTCATTTATCCTCCTGGTGAAATAAGTTTCTCGTCTCCTTGTTGATATCAATCCAATCTATTGTTTCGTTAGTGGCAGAATTTCACCTCATAATTTTGGGATGTTTTCCGTAAGCCCACTTGAAGCTTATCCTTTTCGTTGTCGATAATCCAACAACTCCGTTCTAGCATTTGTTGTAAGCGTGCTCTACCAAGATCTTGTTTTCTCCTCCGTTCATTCCATTCCATCCTCTCATTTCTTCCGGAGGGATTGCGATGTTGCTCTCTTAAACCCATCTTCTTGTTTTGTCAAGATCATTTTCTTTCCTTTGTGTATCCATTTAACCGGAGTGTTGTGTCCTCTTCTCAAGTTCTTTTCATCTTATCAAGTTTCGTATCACTTTTCAACCGGAGTGCTGCCCGAATTTGTTCTCCCTTGTTCCTCTTTTCTAACGGAGTGTTTTCAACTTTGTTCATCTCCGTTATATTCTTTTCTCGAAGTTGTTCAACCTCTCAAGGTTCATGGTTTCACTCGTTTGTCGAACAAGCAACTTAGTTTTACCGCTTATCTTCCTCTTCAGTTTTCCCTCCGGTGCCATTCTAGATCTCGGGACGAGATCCTCTCGTAGTGGTGGAGTGTTGTAACACCCTGAGACCATTGCGCCAGGTGTATTCCAGTTATTCTCTGTTGTTGCCTTGTCTTTTGTTTGTGTGTCATGCATTTCATATCATGTCATCATGTGCATCGCATTTGCATACGTGTTCGTCTCATGCATCCGAGCATTTTCCCCGTTGTCTGTTTTGCAATCCGGCGCTCCTACGTCCTCCGGCGCCCTCCTTTTGCCTCTTTTCGTGAGCGGGTGTTAAACTTTCTCGAAATGGACCGAGATTGGCCAAGCGGCCTTGGTACACCACCGGTAGACCGCCTGTCAAGTTTCGTGCCATTTGGAGTCCGTTTGATACTCCAACGGCTAACTGGGGAACAGTAAAGGCCTCGTGTGTGTTGCAGCCCAACACCCCTTCAAAGTGGCCCAAAACCCATCCAAAACCCCTCCATCCTCTCGGGTGTTCGATCACGATCGCGTGGCCGAAAACCGCACTCCATTTGGACACTTCAAACACCCTCCACCTATATAAAGGTCTTCCTCGTCCAATTTTCGGGCGAAACCCTAGATCCAATCCTCCTTCGTGCCACCGGACAATTTCCCCTCGCCGAACATGTCCGCTTCCACCTTCGCAGCCAACCACGGCGTGCCACGTCAGCTCGGGCCGCCCCACTTTGCCGCGCTCCACCGCGCGGGCCCACTGGTGCCCGACTGCGGCCCTCCCGACCCGGGTCGCCGCCCGCCGCCGCCAACCGTGCCCGCGCGCCCGCGCCTCCTCCTCGCTGTGTTCGCCGTCTCGCCGGTCAATGCCAGCCACCTTCGCCGCTGCTCCACCGGAGTTCCTCCCGCCGGCGACCCCGCGCCGCGCGAGGCCGACCTCCTGTCGCCGGATCCCGCGGCGAGCTCTGCCGCTCCCCGCCGCCACTCTGGCCACCGCGCGCGTCGCGCCCCGCGGTAACCTTGCCCCAGCACCGGCTAGCTCCGCCGCGCGGAAGCCCCGTTGTCGGCCGCCCCGTCCGGATCCACCATGAAGTGGACGAGATCCACCCGCTCCACCATCCAAACGGTGCATCCACGTCCTGGATCTCCTCGTCCCATTGACTTTCGGAGGTCGAATTTTCCACTAAGTCCTTTTTCTGTGATTATTTTATAGCCCTGTTCAACATGCCATACCTCCTCATCGTAGATCCATTTTGCATGCCTGATATATCAAAATGTTAATCTGGATGTGCTCTTCATTTTGTTCCACTGTGCCATGCTTGTTTGAGTGCATCTTGATGCCCAAATTGTTGATCCAAGAGTGCTATAAAATGTTAGTTCCTATTACTTAGCAGATTATGAGCATTTGTCATTTTTTCTACATTTATTGTGTGCTGCATATGGTCATGAGCTCTACATGTGTTTTGATATATGCCATGCCATCTTTACAGGGGTGTATGCCATGTATTTTTGTGATCAATGTGGTGACTAGCACAAGCATGCAAAGTAGCTCTCGTGATATTGCTGATTTCAGGGACTTGGAATTTCACTAAGTCATTTCCCTGCTGTTATTTTTATGTCATGTATTCATGTTGCTACAGGGAGATCCATGCTTCTTTTGAGTATGTTCGGTAAGGATGACTTGGACATATGGTTGTGCTCTATCCATCCATGCCCCTATTTGCATTTATGGAGTTCCCTAGCATGACTCAATCTTGCTCTACTTTTGCTATAAAATTTTCCTGGCAAATTGTTTACGTGTTAATCAATTTTTCCACGGTTGTTGTAGTTGATCCATGCATGCTATGAGCTTGTTCTTGCTTTGGTTAGCTTCATAATCATGTCTTCTTGCTGGTACTATGCTTAGATTGTCATGCAATGCCTTGTGTTGAGTGAATCGAGCTCGCAAACATGTCTTCATAACTCTGTTTATGCCATGTCCAGTTTTCTACTAAGTCTGAATCTGTTAACGAAACTTGCTATGTTTACATGGGTGCCATCATATCTCCTGATCCTTTTTAGCTTATGGTCAGTAAGGGACTTTTGTTATATGCTTTCAGTAGATTCATTCCATGCCTTTGTTTGCTATGTGATGTTACTGTAGCATGTTGTTAGCTTGCTCTAAACATTGCTTCCTGATGTTAATTCCTGGCATGTTGTTATTTTCACCAAGTCTAGGAAGCTGATATCTCTTGCACTTTTGACATGCTTGTTTGAACCTTCTCTTGTGTAATTTAGCCATAGCTCAGTGTTCATCTTTTGTCAAGCATCTTGAGTAGATCACTGCCATGTGCTTTGTTGCTATGTTGGAGTGCAATAGCTTAGTTTGTTGTTGCATTCTAGATGACATCGTGCTGTTAATCGCAGAATTGTGCCATTATTGTTTTGCTTGCCATTTGCAAACCATGCATCCGATTCCGGTGATCTTTATATCGATTTCGACCAAAATCAACTCATCTTCCCAGTGGCACACTTGGTTTGCCAAGTTGAGGCCTGGATCAATCTTTTCCTTCCGGAGCACGCATATGCTTTGCATATCACATCCCGCATATCATGCCATGTTTTGCATCATGTTGCTTGCGCATTGCACCGGGGTTGATTGTTGTTTTCCTTTGCTTGTGTTCTTGCTTTGGGTAGAGCCGGGATACGAGTTCTTGATCGAGGAACCTGTTGAGTATGTTTACGAGGATCTTTCATCAGTTCGGAGAACTTGGCAGGCAAGATGACCATACCCTCGAAATCACTTCTATCTTTGCTTGCTAGTTGCTCGCTCTTTTGCTATGTTGCGATACCTACCACTTGCTATATCATGCCTCCCATGTTGCCATGTCTAGCCTCTAACCTACCCTTTCATAGCAAACTGTTGTTTGGCTATGTTACCGCTTTGCTCAGCCCCTCTTGTAGCGTTGCTAGTTGCAGGTGAAGTTGAAGTTTGTTCCTTGTTGGAACATGATTATTGTTGGGATATCATTATTATATATTGTTTACATTAATGCATCTATACACTCGGTAAAGGGTGGAAGGCTCGGCCTTATGCCTGGAGTTTTTTTCCACTCTTGTCTCCCTAGTTTCCGTCATACCGGTGTTATGTTCCTTGATTTTGTGTTCCTTACGCGGTTGGGTTATAATGGGAACCCCTTGACAGTTCGCCTTGAATAAAACTCCTCCAGCAAGGCCCAACCTTTGTTTTACCATTTTCCACCTAAGCCTTTTTCCCTTGGGTTCTGCAGACTCAAGGATCATCTTTATTTTAACCCCCCCCCCCCTGGCCAGTGCTCCTCTGAGTGTTGGTCCGAAACGGGCAGCCTGCGGGGCCACGTTGGGGCAACTCGATGGTTGGTTTTAGTCGTAGCTTGACCTATCTGGTGTGCCCTAAGAACGAGATACCTGCGACTCCTATCAGGATTTTTTGGCACATCGGGCGGCTTTGCTAGTCTTGTTTTAACATTGTCGAAATGTCTTGTAACCGGGATTCCGACTCTGATCGGGTCGTCCTGGGAGAAGGAATATCCTTCGTTGGCCGTGAGAGGTTGTGATGGGCTAGGTTGGGACACCCCTGCAGGGTTTTGAACTTTCGAAAGCCGTGCCCGCGGTTATGGGCAGATGGGAATTTGTTAATATCCGGTTGTAGAAAACTTGACACTTAACTTAAATTAAATGAATCAACCGCGTGTGTAGCCGTGATGGTCTCTTTTCGGCGGAGTCCGAGAAGAGAACACGGTCTCGTGTTATTCTTTAACGCAAGTAGTTTCAGGATCACTTCTTGATCTTTATAGCTTCTCTACCGTGGTTTGCTTCTCTTCTCGCTCTCATTTGCATAAGTTAGCCACCATATATGCTAGTGCTTGCTTCAGCTCCGCCTCACTACCTTTTTTGACCCATAAGCTTAAATAGTCTTGATCGCGAGGGTGTGAGATTGCTAAGTCCCCGTGACTCACAGATACTTCAGAACAGTTTCAGGTGCCGATGATACCAGTGCAGACGACGCAACCGAGCTCAAGTGGGAGCTCGATGAAGATCCTGTTCGTGGTGTTGTTCAGTTTCAGTTGATCAGTAGTGGAGCATAGTTGGGGCGATCGGGGATCTAGCATTTGGGGTTGTCTTTCTTTATTTGGTTCCGTGGTCGGACCTTGATTGTATTCTGGATGATGTAATGCTATATTTATGTATTGTGTGAAGTGGCGATTGTAAGCCAACTCTTTATCCATTTCATATTCAGTACATGGGATGTGTAAAGATTACCCCTCTTGTGACATGCCTACTATGCGGTTTTGCCTCTAAGTCGTGCTTCGACACGTGGGAGATATAGCCGCATCGTGGGTGTTACAATAATTCTTTATCATAAGTAGAATAGTTCAAACTAGGACCACTCAATTTTTCAGAAAAGTATGCAACAGGTTTGCCATCTTGTAATAACACACCTCCTAATCCAATTCCACTAGCATCATATTCAAGCTCAAAAGTCTTATTAAAATCAGGAAGTTGGAGTAAAGGAGCATGTGTCAACTTATCTTTCAATACCATGAAGGCTTCTTCCTGTGCGGTACCCCAAACAAAAGGCACATCCTTCTTTGTAAGCTCGTTGAGAGGTGCAGCAATGGTGCTGAAATCTCTCACAAAACGCCTATAGAAACCAGTGAGGCCAAGAAAACTCCTCACTTGTGTGACCGTTTTGGGCTGTGGCCAACTCTCAATAGCTTCAACCTTGGCTTTATCAACTTCAATTCCCTGTGGAGTAACAACATAGCCAAGAAAAGATACTCGGTCGGTGCAAAAGGTGCACTTTCCAAGGTTACCAAACAAACGTGCATCACGTAGAGCAATAAAAATAGCATGTAAATGTTCCAAATGGTCCTCCAAAGATTTGCTATAATTCAATATGTCATCAAAGTAAACTACCACAAATTGTCCAATGAAAGCACGTAAAACTTCGTTCATTAATCTCATGAAAGTACTAGGTGCATTAGTTAACCCAAAAGGCATGACCAACCACTCATATAATCCAAACTTAGTTTTAAATGTTGTTTTCCATTCATCTCCCAATTTCATACGAATTTGATGGTATCCACTACGCAAATCAACTTTGGAGAATATTGTAGAGCCACTCAATTCATCAAGCATATCATCTAGCCTAGGAATAGGATGACGATAACGAATAGTAATATTATTAATGCCTCTACAATCAATGCACATATGCGACGTACCATCCTTTTTCGGCACTAAAATGATAGGAACAGCGCAAGGACTAAGGGATTCGCGTATATAACCTTTTTCGAGCAGTTCTTGTACTTGATGCATAATCTCCTTCATCTCCTCTGGATTGGTACGATATGGTGCATGGTTGGGTAATGATGCACCGGGAATTAAGTCAATTTGATGCTCAATCCCTTGAATAGGTGGTAATCCCGGTGGCACGTCTTGTGCAAAGACGTCAGCGAACTCCTGCAAAATGTTAGTGACAGCAGGAGGCAAAGAGGATGGCACGTCCTCGAATGAAAATCATTCCTCTTTGCACACAAAAGCATAGCAAACAGATTTGCTAAAATCTATATCATCAATATCAGATTTGGTGGCAAGTAAACATGCACTTTTCAATTTAATTTCAGAAGCAACACTAGATGGTTTATTATTAGGCTTCATTTGTTGCTCAAATTCTTTTGCCACAATCTGATTTTCACTCTTACTTTTCTCCTGTTTTGCTTTATTAGCTGTATTAATATCATCTTTCAAACCGGAATCAGGAGTCATAGGAAGCAAAGTAATATTTTTATCCTTATGAACAAGAGTATACTGCTTGTTTCTACCATGGTGTATAGATTTTTTATCAAATTGCCATGGTCTACCAAGTAATAAGGAACATGCTTACATAAGTAGCACATCACAATCAACATAATCAGCATATGTAGAGATACTAAACTACACACGAACAGTACGTGTTACCTTAACCTTGCTGTTGATGTTGAACCATTGGATGTAGTAAGGATGTGGATGTGGTCTTGTGGTGAGAGATAGCTTCTCCACCATCTCCATGCTAGCCAAGTTATTGCAGCTCCCTCCATCTATGATGACGCGAACAGAACGTTCCTTCACAACTCCTTTTATATGGAACAAAATATGCCTCTGATTTTGCTCAGCTTGTGTAACCTGCACACTCAAAACACGTTGAGCAACTAAACATTCATACCTGTCAGCATCTTCAGGAGCCATGTATTGCGTCTCATGATCAGAATCATCTCTACCATGTTCTTCATCTGTAATAAGAGACAAAGTCTCCTCATCATAGTCACTAGAGGACTCATACCCACCATCCTCAGTAACAGTCATCACACGCTGAGATTTGAATTCTCTCGCAAAATGTCCTCTTCCCTTACAACGACGACAAATAATATCACTTGTGTGCCATGTTGATGCGATGGAAGAAGAAGAGCTCTGTGTAGGCCCAGCAGGTGTGCTCTTGGCAGATAGTGGTGGTTGTGCTTGCTTTCTTGTATCATGACTGGAGGTGGCACCTGATGGAGGTGCTGGTGCAGTGGAAGTAGAGGATGCACGTGGTGTCCATGATGAAGATCGACCTGCAGAAAAGTTAGTTCGCGTCAATGCGTGTCGATCCTGCACTTCACGTTCAGCTTTACAAGCAAGATGGAATAAACGAGTGATATTAGTATAATGCTTATACTCTAGAATGGTCTGAATCTCTCTATTTAATCTACCCATAAAACGTGCAAGCGTAGCTTCATTCTCCTCAACAATACCACATCTAATCATGCCAGTTTGTAATTCCTGATAATATTATTCTACAGAATTTTTTCCTTGTCTTAAATGCTGCAATTTTTGAAGTAATTCACATTGATAATAAGGTGGAACTCAACGAGTATGCATAGCAGTTTTCAAAGCAGCCCAAGTAGCTGGAATAGGATATAATCTACAATGTTCAGACCACCAAACACATGCAAAGCTAGTGAAAGCACAAACAGCAGCAGGAACACGTCTCTCCTCAGGATATTGTAAACATGTAAATCGTTGTTCAGTTTCTAACTCCCAAGTAAGATATATATCAGGAATATATCTACCCTCAAATGGTGGAATATTCAATTTCAGTTTAGGGAGATGGTCATGATCTCGTACCTGAGGGGGAGCCCTACCATTGCCATTATTTGCATGTGGACGACCTGGTGGTTGTGGTGCTAGTGCTGGTGGTTGCACGTAGTTCTGATTCTGATCAGCCTCATCCTCATAATCCCCCACATAATCATCCTCCTCCACATCAACAGCAGGAGCCACAGAAGAATCAACAGCAGCACCAATAGTTTGACCAGGCGCAAGAGGGACACGGCTCGCTCGGCGAAGGGCTATTTCGCGACATGGAGGTAGTCGTTGTTGTTGTTGTGGAGGTGCATTAGGTGCAGCCGGTGGTGCTGGTGGAAGACGCGTGAGCAATTCATTAAACTTGTTATCGAACTTTGTTTCGAATGTCTTCTCCATGCCATCTATCTTCTCCATGGCCTCTTCAAATTTGTTTAGCACATCTTGCACCTGTCCACTCATCATTTGCTGAAATTTATCATGCAACTCCTTATTCGTCATGTTCTCCCAGTCAGTCTCATCGGCTTGTCATCCTGCCATGGTTAGCAGCAATAGAAACACACAAGAATATGATCCTACAGACTACTAACAAGAGGTGGTGGTGGGTGTCACAAATCCGTCAAGCAAATCTCAAATTCTTACCAGTTCTTATCCAGCAGCAGGCGGTGATCGGCAATCGTCGTAGTCAAAACTCTCAAAGCTTGGATATAGCGATTACCAGGGAGAGTCAAACACATGATGTAGATGTATGTGGAGCTTGGAAGGCTTATAATATGGTAGCAAAAAGGGTCAGCAATAATCAATTCAGAGATGCAAAGTTGAATAAACGCTCAACAACGGTATTGTGCTGGTCCTAGGCTAGACCTTGCTAGAGACGCGAGCCTAGAACACTAACAAAATCATGACGCTGCACATAAACAAGGGAGGAGCACGCTCTGAATTTTTTTTCTTTTTTTTCACTTTTTTGCACTTTTTTTCCTCTTTTTTCTGCTCCACAACAATTTTTTTTCGAATAAGTCTACAAATAGTCTAAAAACTGCCTAGCCAGAATTTTCCATACTTAGTTTTTTTTGAGTTTGGAACTATTTTTCTACTGCGGGTAGCACGAAAGTTGGGGAGACCGACTTGGTCACGACTCGAAGTATCGCATGATCTAGAAACCGAAAACAAAGCAACAAATACTGGACTCGGACTAGGACTGGTGGTGGAGATGAATCTGGTGGAACTCGGACCGGGGACGAATATATGTAGGGCAGTGGAACACGGACTGACGGCGAATATGTGATGGAGGTGGACTCGGATTATCTGATGGCGGTGGATATGTGGTATATGGCAGCGGCGATGACGATGGTGGTATATGGCAGCAGTGATGATGATGATGATGGTATATGGCAGCGGTGACGATGATGGTGGTATATGGCAGCGGTGATGATGATGATGATGCGGCGGCGGCGTCGTGACTACTTGTGAACATAACTTGAAACTCTAAAGGACTAGCAACTAGACACGACGATGCAACCGCAAACTTAACAATGCAAAACCCTAAAAAGATTATGCAAAGGCTCAGATTGGTTGGGATATGATGAACTAACCCTAATTTTTTTGTGGCTTTTTTATGGACTGTAGGTATGAAGAACAGACTCGATCTAAACTACGAAAAACTGTAAAATCTCACCGAGCAACCTGAAAATCTGATACCACTTGATAGAGGCAAAGGTGTCCCGTCTTTCGATGAGATAGTGGCTATCGTTTTGGAGGAACTCGACTTTGACGATCCGACTACGAACATGTGAGGACGTCGTGCATTAGCAATCGCTAAACTAACTTCGAGAGGTTATTGACCACGCCGGAGCATGATCAACCTGACCACGGAGGTCTGTTTCCTACAGGCAAACGAAGAACAAGCAAGAAACTAAGATTGCAATCTGGATATTGCGAATATAGGAGGAAAGCTTTATTGATCAAGGTGGGGTTCTGTGACGCTTGGTCTGGTCGTTGAACACAAACGAAGTACGCGAAGTTGCAGCTATGCCGAACTTTTAATCTAAACAAAACCCAAAGTCTAAACGACGCCCTAAGGGCTGTATATATGGAGGAAGAGGGGGAATTTCGTGGCCCTTGGAGGAGGGGTCCGAAACCAACCCTAACTCTTGTTTCCCCACACATACGGACTCTAAAAACAGCCTATACTTAAGTATTTCGAAAATACATGGGCCTGGCCCAATAATAAGGTGACGCAGCACCTAGAATAGCCTCTGGACGAAATTTATGAAGTGGCATCTTGTATATTTCGTCCAAGGCTTCATGCACTCCTTATGGTGGCTTCAAAGTCCTGAAATCATCACTTGTAACTCCGTTCTTAATCCCCTTGCGCATGCCATCATCTCCATGCTTGAACTTGCTCCAAGGTTCATATTTCTTGTCTAAGCTAGGCCCTTCATTTGTAAGCAAAACAAATTTATCCAATTTAGGCAGCATCATATTGTCATGAACATTAGAATCGTTACCAAGAAACGAAAGTACCTGATAATTCAATTGGCGTGTGCGTGCTCTAGTAATTGGTCCAGTATGTATAGTAGCAGGGGTTGTGGGTGTAACAATGATATTAATCTCCTCATTACCTCATCACAAACAGTTTCATCCGAGTGAAACATATGCTGTGTATCGCACACGCCTTCATCTAGCTGCCCATTTTTTTGTTCCTCCTCATCTCAAATAGTTAATTGAACTGAACCGTATGCCCTTCATCGCACATGCAACTAAAATCTGAACCGTGTTTGATGCATCCGTCATCTCAAATGTTTTATACAGTTTTGACGGTTTTCATACACCACTGTTTGTGATTATTGCATTGCACACAATTTCTCAAAGGGTCTCTGGTCGTAGTGTCGCGTTAGCAGCATCTTGCAGTAGTGATATATGTTATGGCATTTAACTCGCGGATTCCCGCGTTGATATTGGGGTAATCCGTGCATAGGGGTTGATGCATGTTTTTCTCCAACGGAAACTTCGAGGTCTCTTTATAGTTCTTTGTGTGGATTGAGTATTATGGATATGACTATGCTTTGGTGTTATTCTAGTACGAACTCTAGGATAGCTCGAACAGAAACAATAGCTTTGTGTTATTTTAGTACAAACTCTTGAATAGATCGATCGGAAAGAATAGCTTTGAGGTGGCTTCGCACCCTACAAACATTTCCTACCTTTTGTTCTCCACTAATAGGAACTCGGGACTGATTATTTGCTATACTTTGAGGGAAAATTATATGATCCAACTATGTTAGCACAGTTGAGAGATTGCACTAGCGAAAGTACGGACCCTAGGCCTTGTTTTCAAGCATTGCAACACCGTTTTTGTGCCCATTTACTAATTGCTACCTTGCTGTTTTTATTTATTCAGATTATAAAAATATATTTCTACCATCCATATTACACTTTTATCGCCATCTCTTCGCCGAACTAGTGCACCTATACAATTTGCCATTGTATTGGGTGTGTTGGGGACACAAGAGATTTCTTGTATTTGCTTGCAGGGTCATTTGAGAGAGACCATCTTCATCCTACACCTCTCACGGATTGATAAACCTTCGGTCATCCACTTGAGGGAAAATTGCTATTGTCCTACAAAACTCTGCGCTTGGAGGCCCAACACGTGTCTACAAGAATAAAGTTGCATAGTAGACATCAACTGCACACAAGTAGTATTGTACTATTTATTGGCCAACACTAGGTGATTCATTGCTTTCGCCTGATTATACAATGGGCATCATTTTGCCTAAGTTAAAGTTTGTATTCCGAAAATAGTCTAGCCGTGTGGTCGAGAGAATACCAAATCATATTGCAGTGGATGTTCCTCCATCGTGTGTGGTTCATTCTCATGGTTCCAGCTGTTGGTGAAACCACTTACGTTTGCAAGAGGAATTGTAGACTTCACAAACAAATTTGTCTTTCACTATGTACTAAATGTTGGCCAAGAGAAGCATCCATGTTAGTAGGAACAACAAAAAAATTCTAGATCTTTGCTTTTGGAGCTACATATTTGTGTATGATATGTGAATCATTGAGATGCATTACCATGTTGATCTTATTATGGGAATCGTACTAGTTGGTTGTGAATTTGGGCTACTAATGTGAACATATTACAATGTCAGGCCTGTGAGTCTCGTGTGAACATTTCGAACAGATCGGCTCTTACTACTGTACACAGCATGATCCTTATTTCTATGTTCTCAGTGTTTAAAAGTTACTAACAGTTCCTTATTTTTGTTCGCTCAGTGTTTGCAAGTTACTGATCAATCTCTAGCTAGCCTACTAATGCGCTCCTGGAAGTTCTAGTTGCGAAGCAAGATCCGAAGTGGCAGTTTTTTCAATAAAAATGCCTACCTCTGAAGAAACTGACATGCTGTTCTGAAGAAAATGACATTCGAATCTGAAGACACTGCCAGCAAAAACGTTCGCAAATGCCTTATCGTCCCACGAACATTAATCTGCTATTGCGATCCTACACATATACTATCCGACTGACTATATTCTACATGAATAACCAGCGGATCACACACGTACCTCATCTGGATAAATCGAGCGCACTCGTTTGACCGTCATGCCGACGTGCGACCAAGCACGGACGGGGTGCAGCACTGACGGGGCAGGATGGGACGGCACAATCATAATTTCAGTTTTTCTTGTTTTCCATGGCAAGCTGTCACGCTAAGCCATGCCTGCTTATGCATTGAATTCTGATGACCGTGATGACCGTCGCGTTTCCCGTGACATGCTGGTTCACCTACCTTCCGCCTATAATTACTAGTTCCCGGCATTCTCCGGTGGCACCATCACCCAACTCGCCCTATCCTCATAAGCCCCCACCGGCCCGACATCGCTCTCCACTTATCCTCGCTCTCGCCACATCCGTCATGCCCCCGCTCGTATGCAATAGGCGACGCCGGAGGCGCTCACTGCCTGAACTAGTGTTTGGTTTTTCACCGGAAGGCAGGCGGATGGAGGAGGCATTCTATCGGTCTTTAGATGGCAATCCGGTGTATGAGGACTTGTTGGACCGCGACCGCCTGGCGGAGGAGCAGTGTATCGCCGATTTGCGCCGCCAACGAGGCATGGAGCAGCAGCGCACCAGCACTCTGAGTAGCGAGCAGAGCACCCACAATTGGGCCGACTACGTGGAGGTCGGCGCCCGAAAAATAGCCCTGGAGGCTGTCGGGCATGCATGCATTCGTGACGCCGAATTTTACTACCAGCTTGTCAAGTGGGTTTCCCGCTTCGAAGCCGAAGCTTCAGTGGACCACGCCGCCATGGAAAGGGACAACACACGCGAGCAACACGCCCTATTGCACCTCTGGCAAGTCTGAGGTGAGTCAGAGGACGTCGGTGCCGGTGTTTAGCGTGTACTACAGATGGCGGACGACATCGTCTAGTTAGCCAAGAGTAAGTGTAACACCCACGATGTGACTATATTCCCACGTGTCGGAGCACGACTTAGAGGCATAATCGCATAGTTGGCATGTCGCAAGAGGGTAATCTTCACACAATCCCATGTACTGAATAAGAAAGGGATAAAGAGTTGGCTTACAATCGCCACTTCACACAATACACCTAATATAGAATTACATCAACCAGAATACAATCAAGGTCCGACTACGGAACCAAATAAAGAAAGATAACCCCTAATACTAGATCCCCGATCGCCCCGACTGGGCTCCACTACTGATCAACAGGAAACGAAACAACACAACGAACATGATCTTCATCGAGCTACCACTTGAGCTGGGTTGCGTCACATGCACCGGTATCATCGGCACCTGCAACTGTTTGGAAGTATCTGTGAGTCACGAGGACTCAGCAATCTCACACCCGCCAGATCAAGACTATTTAAGCTTATGGGTAGGAAAGGGGTAGTGAGGTGGAGCTGCAGCAAGCTCTAAGCATATATGGTGGCTAACATACGCAAATAAGAGCGAGAAGAGAAGCAAAGCAACGGTCGTGAGCTAGAAGTGATCAAGAAGTGATCCTGAAACTACTTACGCACAAACATAACACAAGAACCGTGTTCACTTCCCGGACTCCGCCGAGAAGAGACCATCACGGCTACACACACGGTTGATGCATTTTAATTAAGTTAAGTGTCAAGTTCTCTACAACCAGACATTAACACATTCCCATCTGCCCATAACCGTGGGCACGGCTTTCGAAAGTTCAAAACCCTGCAGCGGTGTCCCAACTTCGCCCATCACAAGCTCTCACGGTCAACGAAGGATATTCCTTCTCCCAGGAAGACCAGATCAGACTCGGAATCCCGGTTACAAGACATCTCGAGAATGGTAAAACAAGACCAGCAATGCCACCCGAATGTGTCGACAAATCCTGATAGGAGTTGCACATATCTCGTTCTCAGGGCACACCAGATTGTCCAAACTTCTAGTAGGCCAACCCAGAGTTGCCCCTGGTGGCCACCGGCGGCTGACAGGTTGGGCCAACACTTAGAGGAGCACTGGCCCGGGGGTTTAAAATAAAGATGACCCTCGGGCTCCAAAAACCCGAGGGAAAAAGGCTTAGGTGGCAAATGGTAAAACCAAGGTTGGGCCTTGCTGGAGGAGTTTTATTCAAAGCAAACTGTCAAGGGGGTCCCATTCCCCCAACCCCGTAAGGAACACAAAATCAAGGAACATAACACCGGTATGACGGAAACTAGGGCGGCAAGAGTGGAACAAAACACCTGGCATAAGGCCAAGCCTTCCACCCTTCACCAAGTATATAGATGCATTAATTAAATAAGAGATATTGTGATATCCCAACAATATCCATGTTCCAACATGGAACAAACTTCATCTTCACCTGCAACTAGCAACGCTATAAGAGGGGCTGAGCAAAGCGGTAACATAGCCAAACAACGGTTTGCTAGGAAAGATTGGTTAGATGCTTGACATGGCAATATGGGAGGCATGATATAGCAAGTGGTAGGTATCACGGCAAAGCAATAGAGCGAGCAACTAGCAAGCAAAGATAGAAGTGATTTCGAGGGTATGGTCATCTTGCCTGAGATCCCGCAAGGAAGAAGAACGAAACCAAGAAGTAGATGAACGGACGTAGTCGAATGGATCCTCACAACTCTGGAACGAAACCGAAACTAACGAGAGAAGCAACCGGGAAAGAAACAAGCAACAAAACAAACAACCATCACATAAACATGGCATGATGCATAACCAAGTATGATGCATGTCCGGTTTAATGAGGCATGGCATGGCAAAGTGCACAAACAATCCTACAAATTAAGTGGAGCTCAATATGGAACTCTGTTGCATATTGGCGAAACACCACGTAACTTATTTAGTGCTCTCTCGTTTATGTACTCAACAATATTAAATGTTTTTAAACATTGCAAGAGGTGAAGCAAAGTAAAACTACCTAAATGAGGCCGGAACAACAAGCAACAAGTCCAAAAAATCCTCATGTGCATATTAATGGATTTGGTACTGTTCTGCCCTAAACCACATTTTAGAGTTGTTAAACATGCAAAGTAAAGTCACCTTGTTAAACTAGGCATTTTTCTACCCCATTTACATATAAAGTTTGTTAAGTTTGGAGCTACGGTTATTAAGTTATGAATTAGAGCATTTTAACATGCCAATAGGCAAATTATATGCAAACAACATTTTAGACATTCTAAACATGGATGAAAAAGAAATATTATGAAACTAGATGAAAAACTAAGCATTTTACATATATAGATCTTTTTAGTCTGATGCACAGTTTGTGAGTTATTAAATACATGAAGCTTAGGGAGTTTTCTGCAAAACAGGAAAAACACTGGATTAATAGACAAATTCGCAGAACTGGGAAAAACATTATGTGGGCCACATCTGAACAGGAGGCCCATCAGAGGATAGGCCAGGGGCTGCTCACCCTAGGCCTTGGGTGACCTGGCATTGATGGGCCTTAGTCAACCGCCGAAGGGGAGGTGGCCCAGGTGCGTGCAGTCGAAGCGGAGCGAGCGGCTTCGCTACCAAATCGAGCATGGGGTCAATGCGGGGTTGTCCCGCTCGATGCAGGCGGCAACTTGATGAACCGGAGGACGCAAAGAATCCCGCGACGGAGAGGCCAGAGAGACCTGGGCTCGATGGATCCGGAGGCTGGCGACGTCGGGCGCGGTCGACGGCGAGCTCCTGCATCGGGACGTCCATGGCGGCAGGGGACTTGGCACGGGGCGAAGCAGAATGAGGACCCCGGTTCAGGTGAAGCAGAGCTAACGGCGGCGGCTTGGCGTAGCTGCAGACGTCATTAGGGACGGGAAAACGGGCGTAGGCGGCGCTCGATGGCAAGGCTGAAGCAGGGGAGGCGGACGATCTCCAGGACGGGCATGCGGTGGCCGGGGAAGTCCATGGAGGCGCGGCGGGGCTGACGGAGGCAGGCCGGACCTGGCCGTTCTGAGGTCAGGCGGCGGATCTTGCTGGGGTGGTCGTCGGTCTCCTGTCTCCTGCGTCGTGCGGGGAAGACGGCGTAGGGGCGAGGCTTGAAGCAGAGGGGTCCCTCGCGGGGCTGGGGATGCAGTGATGAGCCGTGCGGCCGACGAAGAGGCACGACGGCACAGGCGAGGATGACGGCGACGAGCTCCTGCTGGTCGCCGGCGGCGGCAGGATGAGGGGATGAGGTCGACCGCTCCTGCTCGGGGCCTCGAGCAGCTACATGATCCATTTGGGATCAAGGGCAAGAAGCAGAGGAGGAGCGGGGGCGGCTGTGGTTGGGCGGCGGCACAAAATGAGGGAGATGGTTGGATGGTGGATTGGATGATTGGTGGAGCGCATTGGTTGGTCCGATTCTCAGAACAAGGAGGTTGGTCGATCGTGGGAGGAGGCTGCTAGTTGGTCCGGGAGGGATCCCGAGGAAGATGCGGCGGCGGCGGGGTGAGGGACAAAACTCCTAGATTTTAGGGTTAGACTAGGTTAGGACTAGGAGTTTTTATATAGGGAAGGAGGGGTATTTAGATCATCCGATTAAAATCGTACAGTTGAGAATAAATAGCTAGGGTGTCCAAATAAGAAAACGCTGATGTTTTGTAGATGTTTGGGGATGATCCGGACACAACGGTGACGACTACCCGGGTCGGTTCCGGGGAAGTTTCGGATGCGCATGTGAGGGGTCGGTGCACTGTGCAAAGAGGGGTTTTCGGACCGTGCGATTGCATCAGACGGCTCTGGACGTGAAGAGGGGTAGGTGGATGTAGTAGGTGGGCTGTGGCGAGGCTGAGAGGAGAGAAGAGAGAGATAGGGCCGGCAGCAGTTCTCGGAGACCGAAAATGTCCGACGTTAGACCGGCAGCGGTGCCGCTATAGTTAATCGTTGGGGCGTCAAACGAACTCCGAATGCGATGAAACTTGGCACGCGACCTACTAACAACATAAAAACACCGCATGCCAACTTTCAACCCATTCCAAGAATATTTTCCAGCCACTTAAAAAATACTATTTCGGACATGCCGTGGGCGCGTGCAAGTGTGTCTGGGCTCAAAACGGACAATGGAAAGAACGGGGAGACCCGGACGGATGCAAGTTTGAAAACATGAAGATGCAATGCACATGATGACATGACAATATGCAACATGCAAGCGAATGACATGGCAAAGATAGCAAATAACTGGAAGACACCTCGCGCAACGGTCTCGGGGCATCACAACACTCCACCACTACGAGAGGATCTCGTCCCGAGATCTAGGATGGCACCGGAGGGAAAAGGAAGAGGAAGTGAAGAGGTAAAACTAAGTTGCTTCTTTGACAAACGAGTGAAACCAAAGAACCTTGCGAGGTCGAACAAATTGAAAGAAAGAATACAACGAAGATGAACAAAGTTTAAAACACTCCGTTTAGAAAAGAGGAACAAGGAACATTACGAGAACCTTATGGGTTGAAAGACATAAGAAAAGGTTACAATGGATAAGAAGTAGATGCAAGTACCTCGGTTGAAACGAGATGTACAGCGAATGATAAAGATCAATTACAACAACACTCCGGTTGAAAATGGAAGGTAAAGAATATAAACTTAACAAAACGAAAGCACTTGGATGAGACTCCGGTTAGAAGAGGAATGATAGACACAACACTCTGGTTAAAACGAGATGGAGAAGGAATAAGAATGATATAAATTGGATAGCACTCCGACTGTAAATGAAAGGAATTGAATATGAACTAGACAAGATGAGAGTATGCTTGATGAAATCAACAATGCACTGCCTCTGGAACTATTGAAAGAATGGAACAAGGGGTAAGAAAGATCTCAGACAGCACTCCGCTTGAGAAGGGAGGTAAAACTTGACAAAATGGGAAGAACTTGAAAAGAGGGCACGATACTCCGGTTGATTGGATAAGCACAAAAAGAACATGGTTCTCAAAATCTGAGATGATGAGTGAGGAGAGCAACATCACTATGACTCTGGAATGAAAGAATAGAAGTTGAATCGTTGGCAAGGAAAAGAATAGAGAAGAAAATGACAACCTCTGCCACAAATGAGCTTGGAAAAGCACCCTTCCAAGAAAATTATGACCGAGTTATTGGAAAACCAACAATGAAATGAATAAGCTTGTAGTGTGCTTATGGAAAACTTCTCAAAATTGAGGCAAAATTCTGCCACTACGGAGACAATAGATTGGATTGATATCAACAAGGAGACGAGAAACAAATTTCACTGGGAGGATAAATGAAGAACTTGGGTCATTTATAAACACCATAAATGGCAACAATCCTTAGGGAAGCTTTAGGTGAAATATAACCCAAGATAACTCCAATGAAGAGATTGGTGGATTTAAAATATCTCATTCTTGACAACATGTGAATAATCAAACATGAAAGAAATATCAAGAATGACATAACACCACCTCAAAAGATAAGGTAGAAGGAATTGCACTATGGAATGCAAGATGAAGAAAGCTTGAACTCTTCAAAACAAGACATGTGTTGAACAACATGTTTATTTCAGAGTATAGCTTGGCGGATCTTAGCTTCGAGAGAAAACTTGGCGAACCAACATGTAGCCACCATGAAGAACTCCGGTAACAAAAGAATAATCAAACGAAAGGAAAAGTTGAAAAGAACTCCGGTAATAAGAAGGATGGTCAAAAGAAGTGAAGGATGAAAAGAATAAGATTGAAGCCTTGCAATGATTAGATGGATCTTCGTGATGATGAGAGCTTGGAACTCCGGGAAAAGAAAAGATGAGCCAAATAAAACCGAGAATTTGATGAACCTCTAGAATAAGGAATTAATCCCTTGGATGGAACAATAATAAGAATTATGTTATGCGTATCCTTCACCACTTTAGCTTGATGACAAGAAACGGATTTGCCATACTACTTATTGTCATAAAAAGGATTAAGATAGATATAGCGCGAACTTGGGAAGGTCTTCAACGAACCACCGGTAGAATTGAAACAATGAATAAATTGATATGATAAATGAAGGAAGAAGAATCTTGGAAGAACCACTGTAAGAATTGAAAAAGAACGTAGCAAAGGCACAATTCACCAGGAAGAATTGGAAAAAGTTATGAAGATACTTGAAGGAATTTGATGCATGAGAATGAATAGATCACGAGCTGATTAGAGAATATTTGAATGATGCACCGGTAAGATTTGGAGAACAATAGCTGAAAGCTGAGAATGAATAAACCCGAAATGATGGCCTTCGGAGAATCAACCTGAAAAGAATCTTGAATTGCTCTGGATAGGTAAAAAGAATTCTCACAATCGAAAAAAATATGAGATGATGGCATCAAGCTAGAACCATGAATCTTCGAGAGAACGGACCAAGATTTAATAGAAACTCTTCTTCAGTCTTCAAGTGTTGAGAATGACGACAAGAAACACCACCATGAATTGTTGAGGTACTCCGGAATGAAAAAAATAGAAAGGTTGAACCAACGATGAAAAGAATTTGAAAGATCTTAGAGAAAGACATAAGACTGATGATAACTCATTCTTACGTCAAACTTGGAAAAGAATTTGAGAGTAACTCCGGGAAAATAGAGGAGTCAGGTAAGATCCTAGGAAAAGACCTGTGGGTTAAGGCCCACTCAAAAGAAACACCGTTGAAGAGATTGCTTGAAAAGGAGATTGCACCGGTTGAGTTAAATAGCTTGTATGAGATAACATCCTCGAAAGAGCTTGAACGGATTAGTAGTGAAAACACAAATCTTCTGAGATATCTTCAGCACTCCAGAACAAATGAATAGCGAGAGGTGAATGATTAGGGGTGTGCACCGGCTTGAGAAAAACATTTGAAATAAGGAAAAGAATATGATCAACACCGAAAGCTTGAATTGAATCCATCGGAGAAGAAAAGAGAACGAAGAATGATAACTTGTAGAGCATCTTCATGAGAATCACTGGATAAGAATATTGATGGAAAAGAATGGAGAGACTTCACATCCATAAAAAGGGTACTTGATTAAGAAATTTGAGTCCTTGAAGAAAACAAAGGGTGGGAGGGCGGGAAAAACAAAGACAACTTGGGAACGGATGAAACAAATAACGTTGAGAAGACTTTGAGTTGATCTTGCGGATGTTGAAAAATGATCGGATCCACTTGAAGAGAAACACGATGGATGAAAAGGATTGACATGATAATCTCGATTATCATGAAGGATTGGTATTCACATAGGAGTATGAGAACACCGCTTAGGAAAAATATGGAATCACACTTGACATTGAAGCAACTCGAATACCACAAACCAAAACAAAAACAAAGGATTGGCTTGCAAAATAAGCGGGAACAAACATATGATAGAGATTTTGTCCGAAGTTTTCGTGGTGGGGCCCACACGGGCATGATCGTACAGCACCATCATGTACAAGGCAGTGCACATGACATACGAAGCATCCCCGAGTCAGCATAGCCAAGGACTCTTTAAGACACAACGAGACCACTGTAAAACCAACCGTGGATAGGCGGACCACTAGACGTCGAACCCCAATCTCATATCATGCATCTGTCGGAAAGATGTCCTAGGAGCTACTTGAATTCCCACTTATAAACTCCCGAAACTTTCTGGTTATGCAATCAGGTGTTGGGGATACAGGGGAAGCATAAAATCTCACCCAAACTAACAAATCCTACATCCAGCTGTATCCATCCTTCAACACATAACCAAGAAACCTTCGGAAATCATTTACCTCAACCTTCGAAAAGCATCCATTATACAAGTTATGGCACTACTCCCGAACTCCCGCCCCAGTACTGGGTGGCGTCGAGGTTATCTCACCAACAACTACATAAAGGAGATTTTCGATGTCAGCGAAACTCAGGTATTCCAGAACTGCAATGATAAAATTGTGATGACAACACCTCAAAGCTCAACTCCCCGGGACACTGCCACAACCCCTAAATGTCAGGAGGCACCAAGAACAATGTTCGTGTCACAAAACCATCGAAACGATTCCAAGATACCCGCGTGATCCTAAAAAAAATTAGTGAAATTTGAGGAGAGAAGAGTCAAAACTCTACGTCAGGAGGCCTCACCAGAGCGACGAAGGGACTAAGGAGTAAAAAGAATCCTACTCTCCTATATATGTAATCCTATAAGACTCAAAACATTTTTCTAGACTCAACAATGCCAGCGGTTCGATCAAGCAGGGGGCTCCTAAGTTAGGGAAGGCTCTGATTACCAACTTGTAACACCCACGATGCGGCTATATCTCCCACGTGTCGAAGCACGACTTACAGGCATAACCGCATAGTAGGCATGTCGCAAGAGGGGTTAGTTCACACAATCCCATGTACTGAATAAGAAAGGGATAAAGAGTTGGCTTACAATCGCCACTTCACACAATACAATTAATATAGCATTACATCATCCAGAATACAATCAAGGTCCGACAACGGAACCAATAAAGAAAGACAACTCCTAATGCTAGATCCCCGATCGCCACAACTGGGCTCCACTACTGATCAACAGGAAACGAAACAACACAATGAACACGATCTTCATCGAGCTACCACTTGAGCTGGGTTGCTCACCTACACTGGTATCCTCGGCACCTGCAACTGTTTGGAAGTATCTGTGAGTCATGAGGACTCAGCAATCTCACACCCGCGAGATCAAGACTATTTAAGCTTATGGGTAGGAAAGGGCTAGTGAGGTGGAGTTGCAGCAAGCTCTAAGCATATATGGTGGCTAACATACACAAATAAGTGCGATAAGAAAAGCAAAGCAACGGTCATGAACTAGAAGTGATCAAGAAGTGATCCTGAAACTACTTACGCACAAACATAACACAAGAACCGTGTTCACTTCCCGGACTCCACCGAGAAGATACCATCACGGCTACAACTAGACATTAACAAGTTCCCATCTGCCCATAACCGTGGGCACGACTTTTGAAAGTTCAAAACCCTGCAGGGGTGCTCCAACTTAGCCCATCACAAGCTCTCATGGTCAACGAAGGATATTCCTTCTCCCAGGAAGACCCGATCAGACTCGGAATCCCGGTTACAAGACATCTCGACAATGGTAAAACAAGACTAGCAAAGCCACCCGGATGTGCCCACAAATCCCGATAGGAGCTGCACATATCTCGTTCTCAGGGCACACTGGATTGTCCAAACTTCCGGTAGGCCAACCCAGAGTTGCCCCTGGTGGCCACCGGCGGCTGACAGGTTGGACCAACACTCAGAGGAGCACTGGCCCTGGGGTTTAAAATAAAGATGACCCTCGGGCTTCGGAAACCCGAGGGAAAAAGGCTTAGGTGGCGAATGGTAAAACCAAGGTTGGGCCTTGCTGGAGGAGTTTTATTCAAAGCGAACTATCAAGGGGGTCCCATTCCCCCAACCGCGTAAGGAACGCAAAATCAAGGAACATAACACTAGTATGACGGAAACTAGGGCGGCAAGAGTGGAACAAAACACCAGGCATAAGACCGAGCCTTCCACCCTTTACCAAGTATATAGATTCATTAATTAAATAAGAGATATTGTGATATCCCAACAATATCCATGTTCCAACATGGAACAAACTTCGTCTTCACCTGCAACTAGCAACGCTATAAGAGGGGCTGAGCAAAGTGGTAACATAGCCAACAACGGTTTGCTAGGAAAGGTGGGTTAGATGCTTGACATGGCAATATGGGAGGCATGATATAGCAAGTGTTAGGTATCACGACAAAGCAATAGAGCGAGCAACTAGCAAGCAAAGATAGAAGTGATTTTGAGGGTATGGTCATCTTGCCTGAGATCCCGCAAGGAAGAAGAACGAAACCAAGAAGTAGATGAACAGACGTAGTCGAACGGATCCTCACAACTCCGGAACGAAACCGAAGCTAACGAGAGAAGCAACCTAGAAAGAAACAAGCAACAAAATAAACAACCATCACATAAACATGGCATGATGCATAACCAAGTATGATGCATGTCCAGTTTAATGAGGCATGGCATGGCAAAGTGCACAAACAATCCTACAAATTAAGTTGAGCTCAATATGCAACTCCGTTGCATATTGACGAAACACCACATGACTTATTTAGTTCTCTCTCGTTTATGTACTCAATAATATTAAATGTTGTTAAACATGGCAAGAGGTGAAGCAAAGTAAAACTACCTATCTAGGCAAGTTTAAATGAGGCCGGAACAACAAGCAACAAGTACGGAAAATCCTCATTTGCATATTAATGGATTTGGTACTGTTCTGCCCTAAACCATATTTTAGAGTTGTTAAACATGCAAAGTAAAGTCACCATGTTAAACTAGGAATTTTTCTATCCCATTTACATATAAAGTTTGTTAAGTTTGGAGCTACGGTTATTAAGTTATGAATTAAATCATTTTAACATGGCAATAGGCAAATTATATGCAAACAGCATTTTAAACATGGATGAAAAAGACATATTA
>NC_041390.1:278588539-278602009 GCF_002162155.2 Triticum dicoccoides
ATATATATATATATATATATATATATATATATATATATATATATATATATATATATCTTTTTAATCCGATGCATACTTTGTGAGTTATTAAATGCATGAAGCTTAGGGACTTTTCTGCAAAACAGGAAAAACACTGGATTAATAGACAAATTCGCAGGACTGGGAAAAACATTATGTGGGCTGCATCTAAACAGGAGGCCCATCAGAGGATAGGCCAGGGGCTGCTCACCCTGGGCCTTGGGTAACCTGGCGTTGCTGGACCTTGGTCAACCGCCAAAGGGAAGGCGGCCTAGGTGCGTGCGGTCGACGCAGAGCGAGCGGCTTCGCTGCCAAATCAAGCACAGGGTCAACGCGGGGTTGTCCCGCTCGATGCAGGCGGCAACTGGATGAACCAGAGGACGTGAAGAATCCCGCGACGGAGAGGCCAGAGAGACCTGGGCTCGACGGATCCGGAGGCTGGCGACGTCGGGCGTGGTCGACGGTGAGCTCCTGCGTCGGGACGTCCATGGCGGCAGAGGACTTGGTGCGGGGCGAAGTAGAACGAGGACCCTGGTTCAGGTGAAGCAGAGCCAGCGGCGGCAGCTTGGCGCAGCTGCAGATGTCGCCAGGGATGGGGAAACGGGCAGAGGTGGCGCTCGACAGCAAGGCCGAAGCAGGGGAGGCGGACGAGCTCTAGGACAGGCATGCGGTGGCCGGGGAAGTCCATGTAGGTGCGGCGGGGCTAACGGAGGCAGGCCGGACCTGGCCGTTCTGAGGTCAGGCGGCGGAGCTTGCCGGGGTGGTCACTGGTCTCCTATCTCCTGCGTCGTGCGGGGAAGACGGTGTAGGGGTGAGGCTCGAAGTAGAGGGGTCCCTCGCAGGGCTGGGGATGCAGCGACGAGCCGTGCGGCTGACGAAGAGGCACGGCGGCGCAGGCGAGGATGACGGCGACGAGCTCTTGCTGGTCGCCGACGGCGGTAGGATGAGGGGATGAGGCCAAGCACTCCTGCTCAGGGCCTCCAGCAGCTACACGATCCATTCGAGATCGAGGGCAAGAAGCAGAGGAGGAGCGGGGCCGCTGTGGTTGGGCGGCGGCGCAAAACGAGGGAGATGGTTGGGTGGTGGATTGGATGATTGGTGGAGTGCACTGGTTGGTTCGATTCGCAGAAGGAGGAGGTTGGTGGATCGTGGGGAGCAGGCTGCTGGTTGGTCCGGGAGGGATCCCGAGGAAGATGCGGCGGCGGCGCAGTGAGGGACAAAAGTCCTAGATTTTAGGGTTAGACTAGGTTAGGACTAGGGGCTTTTATATTGGGAAGGAGCGGTATTTGGATCATCTGATTAAAATCGTATGGTTGAGAATAAATAGCTAGGGTGTCCAAATAAGAAAACGGTGATGTTTTGTAGATGTTTGGGGATGATCCGGACACAACGGTGACGACTGCCCAGGTCGGTTCTGGGGAAGTTTCGGACGCGCACGTGAGGGGTCGGTGCACTGTGCAAAGAGGGATTTTCGGACCGTGCGATTGCCTCGGACGGCTCCGGACGCGAAGAGGGGTAGGTGGATGGACTAGGTGGGCTATGGCGAGGCTGAGAGGAGAGAAGAGAGAGAGAGAGAGAGAGAGAGAGAGAGAGAGAGAGAGAGAGAGAGAGAGGGCCCAGCAGCAGTTTTCGGAGACCAAAAACGTCCGACGTTAGACCGGCAGCGGTGCCGCTATAGTTAATCGTTGGGGCGTCAAATGAACTCCGAATGCGATGAAACTTGGCAGGCGACCTACTAACAACATAACAACACCGCATGCCATCTTTCAACCCATTCCAAGAACATTTTCCGGCCACTTAAAAAATACTATTTCAGACATGTCGCGGGCGCGTGCAAGTGTGTCTGGGCTCAGAACAGACAACGGAAAGAACGGGGAGACCCGGACGGATGTAAGTTTGAAAACATGAAGATGCAATGCACATGATGACATGACAAGATGCAACACGCAAGCAAATGACATGGCAAACAAAACAAATAACTGGAAGACACCTGGCGCAACGGTCTCGAGGCGTCACAGTAAGTTAGTACTTGTACACTACTAGAGTATTAGTGGGAGTAGATAGTTAACTTGGCTATGATGCTTGTCAATGTGGAAGTTCAGTACTCTATATCTGGATCAAACCTGTTACTTTGCTCTGAATGTTGAACTTTCTGTTTGAACATATGGAATGGGCTATTATTATTTTTAAATGGGTTGTATTTGTCTGCCACGGTTTTAGAGCCTGACTTGTGGGCCTACCAGGTTGACACGTACACAATCAGAAGATGATTGTACATGGAGAGGACGACAGCAGGGACCCACCAAGGTCTTTGCAGTACGCAAGCAAGTGCCTCCTTATTTCAAGCCAAAAAATGGTTCCTCCTAATGGATTTCTGACATCTGGGTCCCATGCCATTGTCAACATAGTCAATAAACGAGAGAATTGCACAACGAGCGGCAGATACCAAGGACCCAGCAGCTCGCCTAGTTATTTTTGTTTTTGAGACAGAAGCAGGGTGTCAACTGGGCTGTGCGGGGCACTCTGGCCTGTCTAGACAGCCTTTTCTTTTATGTTTACCACAAGACATGCCCAGTAGTTTTTTTCTTTCTAAAAATGGCTAGCCCAGTTTTTTTGTGCTTTGTCAAGTAGGTCGTTTTGTCAGCCCTGTTGGGATACAAATCTTTCAAGACGAGGAGAGTTTCATTCGGCTGGCCCAGAAAATGGGCTATCAGTAATGAGAAATGGGTTGTACATTTTTGAAACACATCAAACCGGCAGTTAGTTTCAAATTTCTTTTTTTCATTTTGAGATTATTAAATTCCATTGATTTTTATGTGTGGACAATTTGTTGGATTTTATATTGATATAAATTTATTTTTCAAATTAGTTTGAACGTGACTCGAAATTTCGGGATTAAAAACATTTCGGACCGGACCGAAATATGCAAAATTTCGTATAATTTTTTAACCGTGGCCACAATATGGGTTGTAATGCTAACAAAAAGAATATGGGCTCCAAAAAACCTTAAGAATTAGCAAATGGGCTGTAAATTATTAGAAATAATGGCAGATGGGCGGTATGTTGTTTTCCACATATTTGAGGCTGACTTGTGCGCCTACTATAGGTTGACGCGTATGGTTTCCTAAAAGAAGTTGACGCACACGCAACGCCGTGTCAACTTAGTTAACACACGAGAGCAGTGGCTGTTGGATGTCCATCCAACGGCCGTCGTGCTTCTTCAATCTCTGCTTTTACTGCTCCAACCGCTCAAACAAGTGCCGGCAGGACTGCCTTCTCCATCCTCCCATGGCCGGCTGTGCTGCCGCGCAGGCCTCACCGCCCCACCCTACTCCCATCGCTGGCCTGGCCATCCCTCTACTCACCCACACCTGCTGTTATTCTCCAGCGATGGCAGACGAACCGTAAACCCTCGTACTCCCCTCCACGTGGGAAACAACTACCGAGTCTTCCCTGGCTCCGTGTCGTTCCCTTCCCAGGCCTCACCGTCGTCCACCGCCCTGGTGCTCTCCGCGCGGCGCGGTCAATGTGGTCAACAAATGGCATCCATCGGAAGAGGACTGTACGTGGAGAGGCTGACAGCTGAGTCCATGGCCGCACACAAGGAAATGCCTCCTTATTATGCGCAAAGTAATGATTCCTCCACCTGACAGCTGCGACCCACCGGAAGGGCCTCTGTATTTCCCGAAAAAACATTCCTCCCGCTAACAGCTCGGACCCACCAGCTATATCTTCGCACGCAAGGATGTGCCTCCTTATTACGCACAAAAAATGAATACTCCACCTGCTAGCTGGGACCCACCATAGTGGGAGGCTGACTTGTGGGCCTACTAAGTTGACGCGGACAGAGGGCTTTGTCAACCTAGTCAATATAAACGATTCTACATCTAGTGACCGTAAGATGTCCATCCAATGGCCGTAGTGCTTCTTCAACCTCTAGTCTTCTTGCTCCAGCCGCCCAAACCAGCGCCGGTCGTGCCGCCTGCTCCTGCCTCCTATGGTTGGCTGTGCTGCCGCGGAGGCCTCAGTGCCCCCTCCTACTCCCACCGCTGGCTAGGCCATCCTTCTATTCACCCACGCCCCCTGTTATTCTGCAGCGACGGTAGCCTCACACTGATGAGGACATCAATACCATTGTTACACCCACAGCCCCTGCTGCTATACATACTGGACCAATTACTAGAGCTCGCGCACGCCAATTAAATTATCAGGTACTTTCGTTTCTTGGTAATGATTCTAATGTTCATGAGAATATGATGCTGCCTAAATTGGATACATTTGTTTTGCTTACAATTGAAGGGCCTGGCATGGATAAGAGGGATGAACACTGGAGCAAGACCAAGCATGGAGATGATGGCATGCGCAAGGGGATCCAGAACGGAGTTACAAGTGATGATTCCAAGACTTTGAAGCCACCATAAGGAGTGCATGAAGCCTTGGACGAAATATACAAGATGCCACTTCATAAATTTCATCCAAAGGCTATTCTAGGTGTTGCGTCACCTTATTATTGGGCCAGGCCCATGTATTTTCGAAATACTTAAGTATAGGCTGTTTTTAGAGTCCGTATGTGTGGGGAAACAAGAGTTAGGGTTGGTTTCGGACCCCTCCTCTAAGGGCCACGAAATTCCCCCCTCTTCCTCCATATATACAGCCCTTAGGGCGTCGTTTAGACTTCGGGTTTTGTTTAGATTAAAAGTTCGCCATAGCTGCAACTTCGCGTACTTCGTTTGTGTCAAACGACCAGACCAAGACGTCACAGAACCCCACCTTCATATATAAAGCTTTCCTCTTTAATTCACAATATCCAGATTGCAATCTTGGTTTCTTGCTTGTTCTTTGTTTGCTCGCGGGAAATAGATCCTCGTGGTCAGGTTGATCGTGCTCCGGCGTGGTCGATAACCCTTGGAAGTTGGTTTAGCGATTGCTAAGGCGTGTCGTCCTTGCACATTCGTAGTCGGATCGTCAAAGTCGACTCCCATAGAAAACAATATATATCTCATCGAAACATCGGGACACCTTCGCCTCTATCAAGTGGTATCAAATTTCCAGGTTGCTCGGTGAGATTTTTACAGTTTTTCGTAGTTTAGATCGAGTTTGTTCTTCATACCTATAGTCCACACAAAAAAGCCAAAAAAATTAGGGTTAGTTCATCATATCCGAACCAATCTGAGCCTTTGCATAGTCTTTTTAGAGTTTTGCTTTGTTGAATTTGTGGTTGCATCATCGTGTCGAGTTGTTGGTCTTAGCGTCTAGTCCCTTAGAGTTTCGAGTTCTGTTCACAGGTTGTCACGCCGCCGCCGCACCATTGTCATCATCATTGCCTTATACCACCACCCCACCATATACATCACCACTGCCATATACAACAACCAATCCGAGTCCACATATACCATCGCCATATACAACCACCAATCCGAGTCTGCATATACCATTGCCATATACCACCACCAATCCGAGTCTAGATATACCATCGCCATATACAACCACCAGTCCAAGTTCCACCAGATTTATCGCCGCCACCAGTCCGAGTTCCACCAGATTCCTCTCCGCCACCAGTCCTAGTCCGAGTCCAGTATTTTCTTACTTTGTTTCGGCTTTCCAGATCACGCGATACTCCGAGTCGTGACAGAGTAGGACTCCAAACTTTCGTGCTACCCGCAGAAGAAAAATAGTCCCAAACTCAAAAAAAAAAAGTCTGGAAAATTCTGGCTAGGCAGTTAGTTTTTAGACCATTTGAAGACTTTTTCGAAAAAAAATTGTTCTGGAGCAAAAAAGAGAGGAAAAAAAGTGCAAAACAAAAGTGAAAAAAAAAGAAAAAAAATTCAGAGCATGCTCCTCCCTTGTTTACGTGCAGCGCCGTGATTTTGTTAGTGTTCTAGGCTCGCGTCTCTAGCACGGTCTAGCCTAGGACCAGCATAGTACCGTCGTTGAGCGCTTATTCAACTTTGCATCTCTGAATTGATTATTGCTAACCCTTTTGCTACCATATTATAAGCCTTCCTAGCTCCAATACATCTACGTCGTGCGTTTGACTCTCCCTGGTAATCGCTCTATCCAAGCTTTGAGAGTTTTGACTACGACAGTTGCCGATCACCGCCTGCTGCTCGGTAAGAACAGGTAAGAATTCGAGATTTGCTTGACGGATTTGTGACACCCACCGCCACCTCTTGTTAGTAGTCTGTAGGATCATATTCTTGTGTGTTTCAGTTGCTACTAACCATGGCAGGATCACAAGCCGACAAGACTGACTGGGAGAACATGACAAATAAGGAGTTGCATGATAAATTTCAGCAAATAATGAGTGGACAGGTGCAAGATGTGCTAAACAGATTTGAAGGGGCCATGGAGAAGATAGATGGCATGGAGAAGACATTCGAAACAAAGCTCGATAACAAGTTTAATGAATTGCTCGCACGTTTTCCACCACCAGCGGTTGCACCTAACGCACCTCTACAACAACAACAACAACAACAATGTCGCCTTCCAAATCAAGTGGGACGAGCACAGCACATTCCCATTGACCCTGGGCAAAATTTTGGTTCTGCTGTTGATGCTTCTGTAGCTCCTGCTGCTACTGCAGAGGTGGAGGACCATTACGAGGACAAGGTTGATCAAAATCAGAACTACATGCAACCAGCAGCACCACCACCACCAGGTCGTCCTCAGGTATATTATCGCAATGGTAGGGCTGCACAACCATATGAGGTACGAGATCATGACCATCTTCCTAAACTGAAATTGAATATTCCACCATTTGAGGGTAGATATGTTCCTGATATATATCTTACTTGGGAGTTAGAAACTGAACAACGTTTTACATGTTTACAATATCCTGAGGAGAGACGTGTTCCTGCTGCTGTTTGTGCTTTCACTAGTTTTGCATTGTTTGGTGGTCTGAACATTGTAGATTATATCCTATTCCAGCTATTTGGGCTGCTTTGAAAACTGCTATGTGTACTCGTTGGGTTCCACCATATTATCAACGTGAATTACTTCAAAAATTGCAGCGTTTAAGACAAGGAAATTTTTTTGTAGAAGAATATTATCAGGAATTACAAACTGGCATGATTAGATGTGGTATTGTTGAGGAGAATAAAGCTATGCTTGCACATTTTATGGGTGGATTAAATAGAGAGATTCAAACCATTCTAGAGTATAAGGATTATACTAATATCACTCGTTTATTCCATCTTGCTTGTAAAGATGAACGTGAAGTGCAGGATCGACAAGCATTGGCGTGAACTAACTTTTCTGCAGGTCGATCTTCATCATGGACACCACGTCCATCCTCTACTTCCACTGCACCAGCACCTCCATTAGGTGCCACCTCCAGCCGTGATACAAGAAAGCAGGCACAACCACCACCATCTGCCAAGAGCACACCTGCCGGGCCTGCGCAGAGCTCTTCTTCTTCCATGGCATCAATATGGCACACAAGTGATATTATTTGTCGTCGTTGTAAGGGAAGAGGACATTTTGCGAGAGAATGCAAATCTCAGCGTGTGATGATTGCTACTGAGGATGGTGGGTATGAGTCCGCTAGGGACGATGATGACGAGACTTTGGCTCTTATTACACGTGAAGAACACGGTGGAGATGATTCTGGTCATGAGACGCAATACATGGCTCCTGAAGGTGCTGACAGGTATGAATGTTTAGTTGGTCAACGTGTTTTGATTGTGCAGGTCACACAAGCTGAGCAAAATCAGAGGCATAATTTGTTCCATACAAAGGGAGTTGTGAAGGAACGTTCTGTTCGCGTCATCATAGTGGAGGGAGCCGCAACAACTTGGCTAGCATGGAGATGGTAGAGAAGCTATCTCTCACCACAAGACCACATCCACATCCTTACTACATCCAATGGTTCAACAACAGCGGCAAGGTTAAGGTAACACATACTGTTCGTGTGCATTTTAGTATCTCTACATATGCTGATTATGTTGATTGTGATGTGGTACCCATGCAAGCATGTTCCTTATTACTTGGTAGACCATGGCAATTTGATAAAAAAAAATGTACACCATGGTAGAAATAATCAGTATACTCTTGTTCATAAGGATAGCCATATTACTTTTCTTCCTATGACTCCTGAATCCATTTTGAAAGATGATATTAATAGAGCTAATAAAGCAAAACAGGAGAAAAATAAGAGTGAAAATCAGATTGTGGCAAACGAATTTGAGCAACAAATGAAACCTAATAATCAACCATCTAGTGTTGCTTCTGAAATTAAATTTAAAAGTGCATGTTTACTTGCCACAAAATCTGATATTGATGAGCTAGATTTCAGCAAATATGTTTGCTATGCTTTTGTGTGCAAAGAGGCATAATTTTCATTCGAGGACGTGCCTTCCTCTTTGCCCCCTGCTGTCACTAAAATTTTGCAGGAGTTCACTGCCGTCTTCCCTCAAGACATGCCACCGGGATTACCACCTATTCGAGGGATTGAGCATCAAATTGACTTTATTCCTGGTGCATCGCTACACAACCGTGCACCATACCGTACCAATCCAGAGGAGACGAAGGAGATTATGCGTCAAGTACAGGAGCTGCTCGACAAAGGTTACATACGCGAATCTCTTAGTCCTTGTGTTGTTCCTATTATACTAGTGCCTAAAAAGGATGGTATGTCGCGTATGTGCGTTGATTGTAGAGGCATTAATAATATTACTATTCGTTATCGTCATCCTATTCCTAGGCTAGATGATATGCTTGATGAATTAAGTGGCTCTACAATATTCTCCAAAGTTGATTTGCGCAGTGGATACCATCAAATTTGAATGAAATTGGGAGATGAATGGAAAACAGCATTTAAAACTAAGTTTGGATTATATGAGTAGTTAGTCATGCCTTTTGGGTTAACAAATGCACCTAGTACTTTCATGAGATTAATGAACGAAGTTTTACGTGCTTTCATTGGACGATTTGTGGTAGTTTACTTTGATGACATATTGATTTATGGCAAATCTTTGGAGGAACATTTGGAACATTTACGTGATGTTTTTATTGCTCTACGTGATGCACGTTTGTTTGTTAACCTTAGGAAGTGCACCTTTTGCACCGACCGAGTATCTTTTCTTGGCTATGTTGTTACTCCACAGGGAATTGAAGTTGATAAAGCCAAGATTGAAGCTATTGAGAGTCGGCCGCAGCCCAAAACGGTCACACAAGTGAGGACTTTACTTGGCCTCGCTGGTTTCTATAGGCGTTTTGTGAGAGATTTCAGCACCATTGTTGCACCTCTCAACGAGCTTACATAGAAGGATGTGCCTTTTGTTTGGGGTACCGCACAGGAAGAAGCCTTCACGGTATTGAAAGATAAGTTGACACATGCTCCTTTACTCCAACTTCCTGATTTTAATAAGACTTTTGAGCTTGAATGTGATGCTAGTGGAATTGGATTAGGAGGTGTGTTATTACAAGATGGCAAACCTGTTGCATACTTTTCTGAAAAATTGAGTGGGCCTAGTATGAACTATTCTACTTATGATAAAGAATTATATGCTCTTGTTCGGACCTTAGAAACATGGCAACATTATTTATGGCCCAAGGAATTTGGTATACATTCTGATCATGAATCTTTCAAGCACATTATAAGTCAAGAAAAACTGAACCGTAGACATGCTAAATGGGTTTAATTCGTTGAGACTTTCCCTTATGTCATTAAACACAAGAAGGGTAAAGAAAATGTTATTGCTGATGAATTGTCTCGTCGTTATACTATGCTTTCACAACTTGACTTTAAAATATTTGGTTTGGAGACCATCAAAGATCAATATATGCATGATGCTGAATTTAAAGATGTATTGCAGAATTGTAAGGATGGGAGACCTTGGAATAAGTTCATTCTTAATGATGGATTTGTGTTTCGTGCTAACAAGCTATGCATTCCAGCTAGCTCCGTTCGTCTTTTGTTGTTGCAGGAGGCGCATGGAGGAGGATTAATGGGACACTTTGGCGTCAAGAAGACGGAGGATATACTTGGTACACATTTCTTTTGGCCAAAGATGATACGGGATGTTGAGCGTTTTGTTGCTCGCTGCACTACATGTGAAAAAGCTAAGTCACGACTCAATCCTCATGGTTTGTATATTTTGCCTGTACCTAGTGTTCCTTGGGAGGATATATCTATGCACTTTGTTCTAGGTTTACCTCGAACAAAGAAGGGGAGGGATAGCATATTTGTTGTCATGGATAGGTTCTCGAAAATGGCACACTTTATACCATGTCATAAAAGCGATGATGATGTTAATGTTGCTGATTTGTTCTTTCGTGAAATTATTCGCTTGCATGGTATGCCAAATATTATTGTTTCTGATCGTGATACTAAATTTCTTAGCCACTTTTGGAGATGTTTATGGGCTATGTGGGGACTAAACTGTGTTTTAGTACTACTTGCCACCCCCAAACTGATGGACAAACTAAAGTAGTCAATAGAACATTGTCTACCATGCTTAGGGCTGTTTTGAAGAATAATAAGAAAATGTGGGAAGAATGCTTGCCTCATATTGAATTTGCTTATAATCGTTCATTGCATTCTACTACTAAGATGTGCCCTTTTGAAATTGTGTATGGGGTTTCCTACCTCGTGCACCTATTGATTTGTTGCCTCTTCCATCTTTGGAGAAGGTTAATTTTGATGCTAAAGAACATGTTGAATTGATTTTAAAAATGCATGAGTTAACTAAGGAAAACATTGAGCGTATGAAAACATGTTGCTGGACATAAGGGTAGAAAACATGTTGTGTTTGCACCTGGAGATCTTGTTTGGTTACATTTGCGTAAGGATAGATTTCCTAATTTGCGCAAATCAAAGCTAATGTCACGTGTTGATGGTCCTTTTAAGGTGTTAGAGAAAATAAATGATAATGCATATAGACTTGAGCTGCCTGTAGATTTGGGGGTTAGTCCCCCTTTTAACATTGCAGATTTGAAGCCTTATTTGGGTGAGGAAGATGTGTTTTCGTCTAGGACGACTTCATTTCAAGAAGGGGAGGATGATGAGGACACCAATACCATTGTTACACCCATAGCCCCTGCTGCTATACATACTGGACCAATTACTAGAGCTCACGCACGCCAATTAAATTATCAGGTACTTTCGTTTCTTGGTAATGATTCTAATGTTCATAAGAATATGATGCTGCCTAAATTGGATACATTTGTTTTGCTTACAATTGAAGGGCCTAGCATGGATAAAAGGGATGAACACTAGAGCAAGACCAAGCATGGAGATGATGGCATGTGCAAGGGGATCCAGAACGGAGTTACAAGTGATGATTCCAAGACTTTGAAGCCACCATAAGGAGTGCATGAAGCCTGGGATGAAATATACAAGATGCCACTTCATAAATTTCATCCAGAGGCTATTCTAGGTGATGCGTCACCTTATTATTGGGCCAGACCCATCTATTTCTGAAATACTTAAGTATAGGTTGTTTTTAGAGTCTGTATGTGTGGGGAAACAAGAGTTAGGGTTGGTTTCGGACCCCTCCTCCAAGGGCCACGAAATCCCCCCCCCCCCTCTTCCTCCATTTATACAGCCCTTAGGGCATCATTTAGACTTCGGGTTTTGTTTAGATTAAAAGTTCGTCATAGTTGCAACTTCGTGTACTTCGTTTGTGTCCAACGACTAGACCAAGACGTCACAGAACCCCACCTTCATTAATAAAGCTTTCCTCTTTAATTTGCAATATCCATATTGCAACCTCAGTTTCTTGCTTGTTCCTCGTTTGCTCGCAGGAAATAGACCCTCGTGGTCAAGTTGATCATGCTCCGGCGTGGTCAATAACCCTTGGAAGTTGGTTTAGCGATTGCTAAGGTGCGACGTCCTCGCACGTTCGTAGTCGGATCGTCAAAGTTGACTCCCATAGAAAACGATATTTTTCTCATCGAAATATCGGCACACCTTCGCCTCTATCACACACCGCAGCCGAATTAGTGAATCCTCGTACTCCTCTCCGTGTGGGCATCCATTGTCGCATCTTCCCCGGCTATGCGTCATCCCCTTCCTTGGCCTCACCATCGTCTGATGACCTACAAGTATAGGGGATCAATTGTATCTCTTTTCGATAAGTAAGAGTGTCGAACCCAACGAGGAGCAGAAGGAAATGACAAGTAGTTTTCAGTAAGGAAATGTCTGCAAGTGCTGAAATTGTAAGTAGTAGAGTAGTTTGATAGCAAGATAATTTGTAATGGACAAGTAATGATAGTAGTAACTAAAGTGTAGCAAGGTAGCCCAATCCTTTTGAGGCAAAGGACAGGCCAAAACGGTCTCTTATGATAAGCAAAACATTCTTAAGGGTACACGGGAATTTCATCTAGTCACTTTCATCATGTTGGTTTAATTAGTGTTCACTACTTTGATAATTTGATATGTGGGTGGACCGGTGCTTAGGTGTTGTTCTTACTTGAACAAAGTATTAAGAATAAATTCTAACCATAGCATTAAACTTTTGGATCCAATCGGTCCCTTACGGAATAGCACATAAACTGGGGTTTAAGTTTCTGTCACTCTCGCAACCCATCATCTAATTGCTACTCCACAACGCATTCCCTTAAGCCCAAGTATGGTGAAGTGTCATGTAGTCGGCGTTCACATGACATCACTAAGGGAATCAGAGCATACATACTATCAAAATATCGAACACATTTCAAATTCACATGATTACTTGCAACATGATTTCTCCCATGACGTCAAGAACAAAGGTAACTACTCACAAATGATAAACATGCTCATGATCAGAGGGGTATTAAATAGCATATTGGATCAGAACATATAATCTTCCACCAAATAAATCATATAGTAATCAACTACAAGATGTAATCAACACTACTAGTCACCCACAAGTACCAATCTATAGTTCCGATAACAAGATTGAACATAAGTGTAACATCCCAAATTTGCAATTTGGAATGTTATACACTAGATCATCATGCATAGCATATTTTCTTGCATTTTGGTCGATCCTAGAAATTTCACGCAACTCAAGGACCTTCGGAGAGAGTTGGAGATTTCGTTATTTTCATATTTGAGAGTTTTCTCAAATTTGAAAAGAGGATCATTTGATTTATTTATTTCATCTTCAATTATTTTTCCAATATCAAAAAAATGAGAGAGGGAATAATATGACTTTCCCAAAGTTAGGAAAAATGAAGATTTAATGAATAAGTCAAGTTTTGGTTTTGCCGGAGTTTTGTTTGCTTTTATTTGGATAGGGAAAAATGCGCGTTTTCAAAAATTGCATTTTAGTCCCAGAGAAAAGTTCATTTTGTTCGACTCATTTTTAGGAGTCGGGGAAAATTTACTTTAGATTTTTCGGAGTTTGTTTAGATAGTTTTTCTTTTGTTTTTCTGCGCGCGAAACCGATTAAAAAAAGGAGCAGCTCTCGCGCGCCAGGCCAGCCGGGCCAAGGCCCAGCCAGCCGCCACCGCCCCAGCCCCTCGCGC
>NC_041390.1:278602668-278610615 GCF_002162155.2 Triticum dicoccoides
CCCGCCTCCCGAGGTAGCCGCGCCGCCTTTTCTTTTCCTCGGTTCGTTTTTTCTTCTAGAAAACCGTTCCGGTTCTTCTCTTTTTTCTTCCGGTTTTTCTTCCGACTTTGTTTCGGTTTTCTTCCGAAACCCTAGATCGGTTTTCATTCTTCTTTCGGACCGTTCGTCTCAATGAACGTGATCACCGATTTTTCCCGGTTAACGACGCCAGTTCGTTTAACCGTTCATCTCTTTCTTTTCGTCGGATTTATTCCGCGATCGCGATCTCAGATCCGATCTTCGTTCTAGTCTTTCTTCCCGCTCGTTTATCGGAATCAGGTGATTCAAGCGCCTGGAGTTTCGTCTTGAAACCGTCGTTCCGTCTAATCAACTTGAACAAGCCTTTGCTATAGTAAAATTTGACCTAGTTTCAACTTGCTAGAACCGAGTTGCTTTCTTCCGCCGTTTGTTTTTCCGTCGTCTGTTCAGTTCTTTCTTTCTTTGCAACCGGAGTTCTTAAGTTGAACTTTCTGGTTCGTTCTCTTGTTCGAGTTTTACCTGTGCATTAGATGAGTACTTATTGTGTGCTTGTTGTTTGTCTGTGATAGGTCACCCGGATTGCGCCGCTTGTTACTTCGAAACCCTAGGTCTCGCGGATCATGAGCAAGGCAAGTAACACTTTGATCATACCTTTTCTACAACCCATGTTTTATTGCATTAGATCAATCCTCTCACATTGCATGATTAGGATCTAATTAAATTGTGGGATGGGAAGTAGATGAGGTAGTACCTATTACCTGTATTATTATCAAACCTTTGGGAGTTACTTCTACGTTGCTTATTATGCCATGCTATGCTAGTAGACGTGGATTGGGTGAGTGATATCCATGACAGATGTGAGATTGATAATTAAGGGTTTATCTAAGGTGGCAACTTGAACACACATCTGGGTGGATTGAGGCACCTGATGTCTATCAAGACTTGCCTGTTTTTATTTCGGACCGCCACCCAGGCTCAAAGGGATCATAAGATCATTCATGCTAGTAACTTCCGTGTGCAGCCACAAGCCATTATGGGCTCTGGCATAGTTGATTAAGTCGTGCGAACTCTTACAGGGTAGACTAGCAGATGTAGGGGAAAGTAGGTGTACCGGTCTATCCATCGTAAGGTGCTAGCGCTTCTGAAAGTCTGTGTCTCGGTCATCCGTCTTCTCAAACACCATGTAGTGCGAGAAACCAAACGGAGGCGATCGAGTCTTGTGGGGAAAAGTGCGCAAACCTCTGCAGAGTGTAACAAACTAATCATGATTAGTCGTGTCCCCAGTTATGGACAACTTGAGTATCTAGTACTTGAATATCATGTGAATCTCATCACGTTACTTCTAATTAATGTTGTTGGGTTTTAATTACTTAATTGGGATCGGAATGCTGTCAACCATTCTCGATGTTTAACAACTACCATGATAGTTAAATAAATTTATTCCTTTGCAGTAGGGAAAAACTGGCTTTACGCAAAACTGTAACCATAGAGCTTTCCACCAGCCATATATGCATGTAGTATAGCTGTTTCATTCCATTACTCTCTATGTGTTACATTGCCAGCATATTCCATGTGCTGACCCGTTTTCGGGCTGCAACTTCTCATGTTGCAGACTTTTCAGACGACGAGTAAGGTGCTTTTAGGTCGTGGTTCTATACTCAGTGATGCCGTTGGAGTTGATGGACCCATTTATCTTTCGAGCCTTCCGCTGTTATCGTTATTAGATGGCCTTAAGCCATATTTATTGTAATAAGTTCTATTTGAGACATCGATGTAATAAGTTTGTAATTGCAACTCTGCTATAAATCCTTCGAAGTAATGTGTGGTGTCAGCATTACTGATCCAGAGATGACACCGGAGCACAGTAGACTTGATCCATTCGGGTCGGGTCGCTACAGAGATGGTATCAGAGCACACACTGACTGTAGGACACAACCACTAAGTTAAAGCCATAGATCACCATTCTCTTCTCATTTTCTAACTCCTCATCTTTTCTACTCTTTTAGGATGACGAACGCGAAGATTAAGTACGCTCAACTGGATGAAGGCACATCATTTGGATTTCACCTGAAGGAAGTCAACAAGTACCTGAACATTGGATTACCAAGCTTCACGGGAACCTTCAACGCCACTCTGCCTGAAGAGGAGCACTGGAAGATTCAAGCTCACGTTTCGGGAAGGACATTCACGCCAATCACGAAGCCTATAGATAGTGTTTTCAATGCACCAACCTGGAGTCTGGGAAGGAGCATGGCAGCTCATATCACCATGGGACGCATTGGAGAAATTTATCAAGAAGACCTCAAGGACACTATCTACCAGATTTGCGGACGCCGAGACGAACAATGGGAGTTAGTCAGCACCAAGAAGGATAGATCCATTGCATCTTTCATCCAGGAGTTAAACCAGCACATTCGACGCCATGAGAACCAGATGTGCAATGATATGATAGACTTGAAGAATGCAAAGGCAAGGATCATCGAGCTAGAAGGATAACTGAAGTCTACACGCAAGGACTACATGGACGAGATCGTAGCTCTAGCAAGACACAATGGCGATCTTAAGCAGGAGATTGAAGAACTCAAGAGGAAGTTAGCATCCAAGGAGGAAGACGAGTACGTCGCATGTCCGGACAACTACATCATCATCGACGACACCGATTCGGATCCAAGTGCACCCGACTTTGAAGACGAAGCTGGAGCAGATATCATGGAGTCTTCCACCGGTTCAAATTTCTAGATGACCACCATATAGTAGTAGTATTCCCCCATGTAAACATCATAGTCGAGCACTTTTGTGATAGTTTTAGACCGATTGTAAGCCCTTGTTTGATTGAATGAAGTGATTTTGTGTGCATTTGCTCATGCGCATTGGGGTAGTGTTTTTCTCTTTAGAACTCACTCTATTCTTAATTCTCGTCTTTTCTAAACCCTCAGATGCCTCCCAGACGTGACAATGGATTCCCACCGGAGCTCACTCAGTTGATCCAGCAGCAGAATCAATTGATGCAGATGTTAGTCCAGAATCAACAGAACAACAACAATAACAACCCACCACCACCACCACCACCTGTTGACCACTTAGCACGTTTCCTTAGGCTGAATCCGCCGGTGTTTTCCAGTAGCACCGAGCCAATAGTGGCAGACGATTGGCTCCGCAAGATAGGAAGGGAGTTGACCACTGCACGATGCGCAGATGGTGAGAAAGTGAAGTTTGCCGCACATCAGCTTGACGGACCCGCGGCAGCATGGTGGGAGAATTTCACAGCCACTTACCCAGTTGACACTGTCACATGGGATCAGTTTCAGCAAGCTTTCTGCATTGCCCATGTTTCAGCAGGAGCTATGGCCATGAAGAAGCATGAGTTTCGCAACTTACGCCAAGGAGGAAGGACAGTTGGCCAGTACGTTGACGATTTCAGCAAGTTAGCACGTTATGCCCCAGATGATGTTGCTACAGATGCAGCTAAGCAGGAGAAGTTTCTGGAAGGACTGAATGATGAACTAAGCATGCAGTTGATGGTAGAGAGTTTCAACAACTACCGGGAGTTGGTAGATCGTGCCATCATGATTGAAGGAAAGCAACAGTAGATTGAGAACCATAAGAGGAAGTATGGACATGGGAAGTATAACTCTGGAGCCCAGCAGAAGCCCCGTTTTACCCCTAAACCGGGATTTCAGTTTTAGCATACCCATGGAGGAGGTAGTTCGCACAACCATAATGGCCACAAGAATGGTAATGGGAATGGAGGAAGCAACGGCCAGAACCGTACCACCCCATCGACCCCAACCAAGAGAGATCTGAGTCAAGTCACTTGTTTCAAGTGTTCCAAGACCGGACATTATGCTAATGAATGTCCCGAAGGCCAGAATGGAAATGGCAATGGAAGCTCTGGGAAGAAGCCGAACCCTTTCAATAGGGGACAGGTGAACCACGTTAATGTGGAGGAGGTTGAAGATCAGCCTGATGCAGTAATCGGTAAGTTTTTGGTTAAGACATTTACCGCACTCGTTCTTTTGATACTGGTGCATCGCATTCATACATATCAAGGGGATTTGTGGAAAAGTAGAGCCTGCCCACTAGGATTCTTAAAACGCCTATGCTAGTAAGGTCGCCAGGAGCAGAGTACATGGCCAGACAAGGATGTTTCCAAGTGCCATTAAGTATAGGAAGGCATGTTTTCCCAACGGATTTAATTATTCTGGAGTCCCAAGGTCTGGATGTGATTCTTGGTATGGATTGGCTGTCGATGTATAGAGGAAACATCAATTGCGCTAGTAAGACAATTTTGCTTACCACACCAGAAGGAAGAAGGATCAAGTATGTATCCCAGCATGTGCCAAACAGGACACAAGTAAACTGCCTAACAGGAGTTGTGCAAGAAGAAGTACCAGTGGTGAAGGATTTTCCTGATGTATTTCCTGAGGAATTGCCAGGCATGCCACCGGATAGAGACATTGAGTTTTTGATTGAGTTATTGCCAGGTACAGGCCCAATATCGAAGCAACCGTACCGGATGCCAGCAAAGGATTTGGTGGAAATTAAGAATCAGATTAAGGAGTTATTGGATAAAGGTTACATTCGCCCAAGTTCTTCGCCTTGGGGATCACCCGTACTTCTAGTGGAAAAGAAGGATGGATCATTAAGGATGGTTGTTGATTATCGAGGATTGAATGAGGTAACCATCAAGAATAAGTACCCACTGCCAATGATTAATGATCTGTTTGATCGTTTGCAAGGAGCTAAAGTGTTTTCCAAGATCGATTTGCGATCAGGGTACCATCAATTGAAGATTCGAGAGCAGGACATACCTAAGACAGCATTCACCACAAGATATGGACTGTATGAGTATACCGTTATGTCATTTGGATTGACTAACGCACCTGCCTATTTTATGAACCTGATGAACAAAGTGTTTATGGAGTTTTTGGATAAGTTCGTCCTAGTGTTCATTGATGACATCCTGGTTTATTCGAAGAATGGAGAGGAACATAAGGAACATTTGCGTTTGGTTTTGGAGAAACTAAGGGAACATCAGTTATACGCCAAATTCAGCAAATGTGAGTTTTGGTTGAAGGAAGTTGGATTCCTCGGACACGTTATATCCGGAGAAGGTATAGCAGTTGACCCCACTAAGGTTGAGACTGTAACCGAATGGGAATCACCAACGACAGTTGGAGAGATCCGGAGTTTTCTTGGACTCGCAGGATACTACCGGAGTTTCATTGAGAACTTTTCAAAGATTGCAAAGCCTATGACTGAATTGTTGAAGAAGGATACTAAGTTCAATTGGACTGAGGAATGTGAGGCTAGTTTCCAGGAATTGAAGAAACGCTTGGTTACCTCACCAGTATTGATTTTGCCAGATCAGACCAAGGATTATGAGGTGTATTGCGACGCTTCACGTCGAGGAGTTGGAGCAGTGCTTATGCAGGAAGGGAGAGTTGTTTCGTATGCTTCACGGCAACTGAAGCCTCATGAGTTGAATTATGCCACGCATGATTTGGAGTTAGCAGCCGTAGTGCATGCATTGAAAACGTGGAGACATTTCCTCATTGGAAATCATTGTGAGGTGTACACGGATCACAAGAGTTTGAAGTACATTTTCACGCAGAAGGAGTTGAACCTCAGACAAAGGAGATGGTTGGAGCTCATCAAGGATTATGACATGAGATTGCATTACCATCCTGGAAAAGCTAATGTGGTAGCTGACGCATTGAGCCGTAAGAGCCATGTCAACACCCTAGTGACGAGAGAAGTACCAAAGGAGTTAGCAGAAAACCTTCATGAGCTATGTTTGGAAATAGTTCCGAGAGGCTATGTAGCAACATTGGAGATTCAGTCAACATTGATGGATAAGATCAGAGAAGCTCAGAAATCTGACAAGGAGATTGCTGCTATAAAAGAGAAATTGAGCGAAGGAAAAGCAAAGGGATTTCGTGAGGATGAGCACGATACCTTATGGTTTGAGGATCGTGTTTATGTGCCCAATGACCCGGAGATCAGGAAGTTGATTTTGCACGAGGCACATGATTCACCGTATTCGATTCACCCAGGGAATACCAAGATGTATTTGGATTTGAAGGAAACATTTTGGTGGACCGGAATGAAGAAGGATATTGCAGCATATGTAGCAGTTTGTGACGTTTGTCAGAGAGTAAAGGCAGAGCATCAGAAGCCAGCAGGATTGTTACAACCATTGCCGATACCCGAATGGAAGTGGGATAAGATAGGCATGTATTTTATCACAGGACTACCCAGGATGAAAGCAGGCTATGACTCGATATGGGTAGTAGTTGATCGTTTGACGAAGGTAGCACATTTCATTCCAGTTAAGACCACTTACACCAGTGCTAAGTTGGCAAAGATATACATGACTAGGATCATTTGTTTGCATGGAGTTCCGAGGAGTATCGTATCAGATAGAGGAACTCAATTTACCTCAAAATTTTGGAATCAGTTGCATGAAACTTTAGGAACCAGACTAGAGTTCAGCACAGCTTTTCATCCACAGACAGATGGACAGACTGAGAGAGTCAATCAGATTTTGGAAGATATGCTGAGAGCTTGTGCACTAGATTATGGATCTAGCTGGGACGATAACTTGCCGTATGTGGAGTTTTCTTATAACAACAGTTACCAAACCAGTTTGAAGATGGCACCTTTCGAAGCTTTATACGGAAGGAGGTGCAGGACACCGTTGTCATGGGACGAAGTTGGAGACCGTCAATTCTTTGGACCAGATTTGATTAAGGAGTCTGAACGGAAAGTTAAGTTGATTCGCGATAGGCTCAAGGTAGCCCAGTCCAGGCAGAAGAGCTACGCAGATTCAAAATGCAAGGAGACAGTTTACGAAACTAGAGACAGAGTTTACCTTCGAGTATCCCCACTTCGAGGAGTTAAGCGCTTTGGAGTTAAGGGAAAATTAGCACCGCGCTTCGTTGGACCGTACAAGATCTTGCAACGTATGGGAGAGGTCGCTTATAAGTTGGAATTACCAGAGGAACTGTCAGGAGTTCATGATGTATTCCATGTTTCTCAGCTGAAGAAATGTCATGCCGAGATGGCGGAGGTACCGCTAAGAGATATCGTGCCACTCGAAGCGATTCAGTTGGAGGATGACTTAACATATGAGGAGAAGCCAGTCAAGATTCTCGATTATGCCAGCAGAGTTACCCGCAGCAAGGTTATCAAGTTTTGCAAAGTTCAGTGGAACCACCACTCAGAGGATGAAGCCACCTGGGAAAGAGAAGAAGATTTGCTCAAGGACCACCCTCACCTATTTTCTAGCCAACCCGAATCTCGAGGGCGAGATTCATTTTTAGGGGGGTAGGTTTGTAACATCCCAAATTTGCAATTTGGAATGTTATACACTAGATCATCATGCATAGCATATTTTCTTGCATTTTGGTCGATCCTAGAAATTTCACGCAACTCAAGGACCTTCGGAGAGAGTTGGAGATTTCGTTATTTTCATATTTGAGAGTTTTCTCAAATTTGAAAAGAGGATCATTTGATTTATTTATTTCATCTTCAATTATTTTTCCAATATCAAAAAAAATGAGAGAGGGAATAATATGACTTTCCCAAAGTTAGGAAAAAATGAAGATTTAATGAATAAGTCAAGTTTTGGTTTTGCCGTAGTTTTGTTTGCTTTTATTTGGATCGGGAAAAATGCGCGTTTTCAAAAATTGCATTTTAGGCCCGGAGAAAAGTTCATTTTGTTCGACTCATTTTTAGGAGTCGGGGAAAATTTACTTTAGATTTTTCGGAGTTCGTTTAGATAGTTTTTCTTTTGTTTTTCTGCGCGCGAAACCGATTAAAAAAAAGGAGCAGCTCCCGCGCGCCAGGCCAGCCGGGCCAAGGCCCAGCCAGCCGCCACCGCCCCAGCCCCTCACACGAAGCCGAGTCCCAGCGGGACTCTAGGCC
>NC_041390.1:278610841-278634817 GCF_002162155.2 Triticum dicoccoides
ACCCCAAGCCCCAAGCCGCCGCCGCCGCCGCCTTAAGCCGCTGCCGCCGCCCTAAGCCGCCGCCCGGAGCCCCGCCTCCCGAGGTAGCCGCGCCGCCTCTTCTTTTCCTCGGTTCGGTTTTTCTTCTAGAAAACCGTTCCGGTTCTTCTCTTTTTTCTTCCGGTTTTTCTTCCGGCTTTGTTTCGGTTTTCTTCCGAAACCCTAGATCGGTTTTCATTCTTCTTTCGGACCGTTCGTCTCAACGAACGTGATCACCGATTTTTCTCGGTTAACGACGCCCGTTCGTTTAACCGTTCATCTCTTTCTTTTCGTCAGATTTATTCCGCGATCGCGATCTCAGATCCGATCTTCGTTCTAGTCTTTCTTCCCGCTCGTTTATCGGAATTAGGTGATTCAAGCGCCTGGAGTTTCGTCTCGAAACCGCCGTTCCATCTAATCAACTTGAACAAGCCTTTGCTACAGTAAAATTTGACCTAGTTTCAACTTGCTAGAACCGAGTTGCTTTCTTCCGCCATTTGTTTTTCCGTTGTCTGTTCGGTTCTTTCTTTCTTTGCAACCGGAGTTATTAAGTTGAACTTTCTGGTTCGTTCTCTTGTTCGAGTTTTACCTGTGCATTAGATGAGTACTTATTGTGTGCTTGTTGTTTGTCTGCGATAGGTCACCCGGATTGCGCCGCTTGTTACTTCGAAACCCTAGGTCTCGCGGATCATGAGCAAGGCAAGTAACACTTTGATCATACCTTTTCTACAACCCATGTTTCATTGCATTAGATCAATCCTCTCACATTGCATGATTAGGATATAATTAAATTGTGGGATGGGAAGTAGATGAGGTAGTACCTATTACCTGTATTATTATCAAACCTTTGGGAGTTACTTCTACGTTGCTTATTATGCCATGCTATGCTAGTAGACGTGGATTGGGTGAGTGATATCCATGACAGATGTGAGATTGATAATTAAGGGTTTATCTAAGGTGGCAACTTGAACACACATCTGGGTGGATTGAGGCACCTGATGTCTATCAGGACTTGCCTGTTTTTATTTCGGACCGCCACCCAGGCTCAAAGGGATCATAAGATCATTCATGCTAGTAACTTCCGTGTGCAGCCACAAGCCATTATGGGCTCTGGCATTGTTGATTAAGTCGTGCGAACTCTTACAGGGTAGACTAGCAGATGTAGGGGAAAGTAGGTGTACCGGTCTATCCATCGTAAGGTGCTAGCGCTTCTGAAAGACTGTGTCTCGGTCATCCGTCTTCTCAAACACCATGTAGTGCGAGAAACCAAACGGAGGCGATCGAGTCTTGTGGGGAAGAGTGCGCAAACCTCTGCAGAGTGTAACAAACTAATCATGATTAGCCGTGTCCCCGGTTATGGACAACTTGAGTATCTAGTACTTGAATATCATGTGAATCTCATCACGTTACTTCTAATTAATGTTGTTGGGTTTTAATTACTTAATTGGGATCGGAATGCTGTCAACCATTCTCGATGTTTAACAACTACCATGATAGTTAAATAAATTTATTCCTTTGCAGTAGGGAAAAACTGGCTTTACGCAAAACTGTAACCATAGAGCTTTCCACCAGCCATATATGCATGTAGTATAGTTGTTTCATTCCATTACTCTCTATGTGTTACATTGCCAGCATATTCCATGTGCTGACCCGTTTTCGGGCTGCAACTTCTCATGTTGCAGACTTTTCAGACGACGAGTAAGGTGCTTTTAGGTCATGGTTCTATACTCAGTGATGCCGTTGGAGTTGATGGACCCATTTATCTTCCGAGCCTTCCGCTGTTATCGTTATTAGATGGCCTTAAGCCATATTTATTGTAATAAGTTCTCTTTGAGACATTGATGTAATAAGTGTGTGATTGCAACTCTGCTATAAATCCTTCGAAGTACTGTGTAGTGTCAGCATTACTGATCCAGGGATGACACCGGAGCACAGTAGACTTGATCCATTCGGGTCGGGTCGCTACAATAGATGAACTAGGGTTTGAGAGGAGATGGTGTTGTTGAAGATGTTGATGGAGATTGCCCTACCCAAGATGGGAGAGTTGTTGGTGATGATGATGATGATGATGATGATTTCCTCCTCCTGGAGGGAAGTTCCCCCGGTAGAATCGCTCCGCCGGAGGGCAAAAGTGCTCCTACCCAAGTTCCGCCTTGAGGCGGCGGCACTTCGTTTCGAAAGTCCTCCCCTTATTTTTTTCCAGGTCAAGATGACTTATATACCAAAAGATAGGCACCCGAGGTGGGCCGAGGAGGGCACAATCCACCAGGGCACGCCTGGGCTCCCTGGCGTGCCCAGGTGGGTTGTGCCCACCTGGTGGGCCCCTCTGGTAGTTATTTGCTCCAATAATTCTTAAATAATCCATAAAAAATCTCCTTGAAGTTTTAGCTTGTTTGGAGTTGTGCAGAATAGGTGGCCTGACATAGCTTTTCTAGGTCCAGATTTCCAACTGCCAGAATTCTCCCCCTTGGTGTGTATCTTGCAAATTATGAGAGAAAAGGCATTAGAATTACTCCAAAAAGCATTATTATGGATAAAAGCATTGTAAATAACAGTAAGAAAACATGATGCAAAATGGACGTATCAACTCCCTCAGGCTTAGACCTCGCTTGTCCTCAAGCGAAAACCGAAATCGAAAAACATGTCCACATGCTTTGAGAGAGAGGTGTCGATAAAAACAAAATACGGACATAGAAGCATCATGTTGATTATTATAACAGCAACAAAATTAAACACAGGACTTTTATCATAGAACTTTTATCATATACTTCTCATGAATAAGTAACAGTTCATCACACAATCTAAGTATAAAGCAAAAACTCTGTTAGAAACCAACAAACTATGTTCTCAGTCAACTTTGCAACTACAATTCATCATCTTTGAAGGAAGGGTCACGTGTCGAAGCCTTTAGGCAAGTCCACATACTCAACCATCATATAGTCTTCTATGATTGCTAACACTCACCGCGTACACATGAGCAAAACGTTTCAACCGGACACATAGAAAGATAGCGGCTTATGGTTTCGCCTCCCAACATACTCACCTTAAGGGTGATGTCAACAATAATAACTCATGCCACCCATATTCAACTGGACATATGTGTCTAGATCTTTCCTCACCAGATGATGCTTGCCAAAGGAGAAAAATAAAAGGAATAGAGAGAAAAACTTTGACTCTTGCATAAAAGGAAATACATAAAAGTAAAAGATAGGCCCTTCGCAGAGGTAAGCAAAGGTTGCCATGCGCTTATTTGTTTGTATGCTCAATCCCTTAGTGCAAAAGAACGTCACGTTACATTGCCCCTTGTGATAGCGACCATTATTAAGCAGTCTGTCGCTTTTATTCTTCACCATCACAAGTTCATGCAACGCTCAATTTTCTCTTACACTAAATGATCTCACACTTTTAGAAGCAATTTTTATTGCCTTTTTGCACCGATGACAACTTACTTGAGGGATCTTGCTCAATCCCTAGGTAGGTATGGTGGACACTTGAAAATAAGATTTGGGTTTAAGGGTTTTTGGATGCACAAGTAGTATCTCTACTTAGTGCAGAAATTTTGGCTAGCAAAGATAGGGGGAAAGCACCACATGTTAAAGGATCTATGACACTATGACTTCTATGTGAATATGAACAAACATAAATCATTAAGTTGTCTTCCTTGTCCAACATCAACAATTTTGGCATATAACATTTTGATGAGGGCTCACAATCACAAAAGATTTCTAGGATAGTATATTTATATGTGAATCTTCTCTTCCCTTGTTAATTCTTTCATGAGTTGCATCATTGACTAATGCTATGTTTTCCAATCTCTAATAAAATTTTCTACTTATACTTCTCCTTATGTGGTGCCATCACCTACCATAGGATTAGTATATAATATTTTCCTTATTTATTTCCTTTCTCTTTTTTATTTCCTTTCTCTTATTTGCAACATGAGAGTAAATAAATCACAATCTCACACTAAACTTTATTATATAACTTGCACATGATTACAAGGATAGATCACTAAGCAAACTCTCAAAGAAGAAAGGATCGAACTAAACTTTTATTCATCTAAATCAAAAGGTTGAACTAAAATAAGTAAAAGCAAAAAGATAGTGGGCTGATACGATACCGGGGCACCTCCCCCCAAGCTTGGCGGAAGCCAACGGGAGTGCCCATGCCCGATACTCAATTTTCTTTTGGTGGTGAAGATGATGATGGTGGTGATGAAGCGATTATGTCCTTATGGATCAAGAGATTCTCCAATCGACGGATGACGCTTCGAAGGTGGGTGATTGATACGTCCATTTTGCATCATGCTTTTATATCAATATTTATTGCATTATGGGCTGTTATTACACATTATGTCACAATACTTATGCCTATTCTCTCTTATTTTACAAGGTTTACATAAAGAGGGAGAATGCCGGCAGCTGGGATTCTAGGCTAGAAAAGGAGCAAATATTAGAGACCTATTCTGCACAGCTCCAAAAGTCCTGAAACTTCACGGAAGATGTTTTCCAAATATATAAAAAATACTGAGAGCAAGAACTTCACCAAGGGGGGCACACCCTGCCCACGATGGTGGGGGCGCCCTACCCCCCTAGGCGCGCCCCCTACCTCGTGGGCCCCCTGGTGGCCCTCCGGTGGCCATCTTCTGCTATAAGGAGTCTTTCGATGGAAAAAAAATCATAAGCCATCTTCTCGGACGACACTCCGCCGCCACGAGGCGGAACCTTGGCGGAACCAATCTAGGGCTCTGGCGGAGCTGTTCTGCCGAGGAAACTTCCCTCCCGGAGGCGGAAATCATCGCCATCGTCATCACCAACGCTCCTCTCATCAGGAGAGGGCAATCTCCATCAACATCTTCATCAGCACCATCTCATCTCAAAACCCTAGTTTATCTCCTGTATCCAATTCTAGCCTCCAAGTCCGGGATTGGTGCTAGTAGGTTGCTAGTAGTGCTAATTACTCCTTGTAGTTGATGCTAGTTGGTTCAATTGGTGGAAGATCATATGTTCAGATCCTATATGCATATTAATACCCCTCTGATTATGAACATGTTTATGCTTTGTGAGTAGTTACTTTTGTTCCTGAGGACATGGGAGAAGTCTTGCTATTAGTAGTCATGTGAATTTGGTATTCGTTCGATATTTTGATGAGATGTATGTTGTCTCTCCTCTAGTGGTGTTATGTGAACGTCGACTACATGACACTTCACCATTATTTGGGCCTAGAGGAAGGCATTGGGAAGTAATAAGTAGATGATGGGTTGCTAGAGTGACAGAAGCTTAAACCCTAGTTTATGCATTGCTTCGTAAGGGGCTGATTTGGATCCATATGTTTCATGCTATGGTTAGGTTTACCTTAATAATTTTGTTGTAGTTGTGGATGCTTGCAATAGAGGTTAATCATAAGTGGGATGCTTGTCCAAGTAAGGACAGTACCCAAGCACCGGTCCACCCACATACCAAATTATCAAAGTACCGAACGTGAATCATATGAACGTGATGAAAACTAGCTTGACGATATTCCCATGTGTCCTCGGGAGCGCTTTACACCATATAAGAGTTTGTCCAGGCTTGTCCTTTACTACAAAAAGGATTGGGCCACCTTGCTACACCTTATTTACTTTTGTTACTTGGTGCTCGTTACAAATTATCCTATCACAAAACTATCCGTTACCACTTATTTCAGTACTTGTAGAGAATACCTTGCTGGAAACCGCTTATCATTTCCTTCTGCTCCTCGTTGGGTTCGACACTCTTACTTATCAAAAGGACTACGATAGATCCCCTATACTTGTGGGTCATCAAGACTCTTTTCTGGTGCCATTGCCGGGGAGTGAAGCGCCTTTGGTAGGTGGAATTAGGTAAGGAAAAAATTTATATAGTGTGCTAAAATTTACTGTCACTTGTCATCATGGAAAGTAATCCTCTGAGGGGCTTGTTCGAGGTATCTTCACCCCGACCAGTAGAGCAAAGAGTTTCTCCTCAACCTACTGAACCTACTAAAAATGAAAATGAAAATGAAAATGCTTGCTTTGAAGTTCCAGCGGGTATGATAGAAAAACTGCTAGCTAATCCTTTCTTAGGAGATGGAACAAAACATCCTGATGAACATCTGATATATGTGGATGAAGTTTGTGGATTATTTAAGCTTGCAGGTGTACCCGGAGATGTTGTTAAGAAGAAGATCTTCCCTTTATCTTTTAGGGGAGATGCATCGACATGGTATAGGCTATGTGATGACATGAGGTCTTGGAATTACAAACGATTGAAATTGGAATTTCATTAGAAGGTTTACCCTATGCATCTTGTTCATCGTGATTGCAATTACATATATAATTTTTGGCCTTGTGAAGGAGAAAGCATCTCTAAATCTTGGGGGAGGCTTAAATCAATGTTATATTCATGCCCCAATCATGAGCTCTCAAGAGAAATGATTATTCAAAAAAATTATGCTTGTCTTTCTGGTAACAATCGCACCATGCTTGATACTTCTTGTGCTGGCTCTTTTATGATGAAGACTATTGAATTCAAATGGGATTTATTGGAAAGAATTAAACGCAACTCTGAAGATTGGGACCTCGACAATGGTACGGAGTCAGGTATGACACCTAGTTTTGATTGTGTTAAATCTTTTATGGATACCGATATTTTTCGTAAATTTGGCACTAAATATGGTCTTGATTCTGAGATAGTGGCTTCTTTCTGTGAATCTTTTGCTGCCTATGTTGATCTCCCCAAGGAGAAGTGGTTTAAATATCATCCTCCCATAGAAGTAAAAGTAGCTGCACCTATTAAAGTTGAAGAAAAGACTATCACTTATAATGATCCTATTGTTCCTACTTCTTATGTTGAGAAACCACCTTTCCCTGTTAGGATAAAGGATCATGCTAAAGCTTCAACTGTAGTTCATAAAAGCAATATTAAAACTTATACACCTCCTGAGCAATTTAAACTTGAACCTAATATTGCTATCGTTAAGGATCTCTTGTCTGATAATATTGATGGGCATGTTATTTATTTCTGTGATGAAACTGCTAGAATTGCTAAACCCCGTGATAAAGATAAACCTAGTACTGTGGTAGGCATGCCTGTTATTTCTGTTAAAATAGGAGATCATTGTTATCATGGATTATGTGATATGGGTGCTAGTGCTAGTGCAATACATTATTCCTTATACAAAGAAGTTATGCATGATATTGCACCTCCTGAGATGGAAGATATTGATGTGACAATTAAACTTGCCAATAGAGATACTATTTCACCAATGGGAATTGTTAGAGATGTTGAAGTCTTGTGTGGGAAAACTAAATATCCTGCTGATTTTCTTGTTCTTGGTTCCCCACAAGATAGCTTTTGTCCCATTATATTTGGTAGACCCTTCTTAAATACTGTTAACACTACCATAGATTACAAATAAGATGTTGTTACTATCGGTTTAGATGATATGACTCATGAATTTAGTTTTTCTAAATTTAGTAGACAACACCGTGAAGAAGAATTACCTAGTAAGGATGAAATTATTGGTCTTGCTTCTATTGTCGTACCTCCTAGTGATCCTTTAGAACAATATTTGCTAGACCATGAAAATGACATGTTTATGAATGAAAGAAGGGAATTAGATGAAGTATTCCTTAAACAGGAACCTATTCTGAAAAAAAATTTACCTGTTGAAATCCTAGGGGATCCTCCTCCACCCAAGGGTGATCCCGTGTTTGAGCTTAAACTGTTACCTGATACTCTTAAATATGCTTATCTTGATGAGAAAAAGATATATCCTGTTATTATTGTGCTAACCTTTCAGAACATGAAGAAGTGAGATTATTGAAAACTCTGAAGAAGCATCGTACTGCTATTGGGTATACTCTTGATGATCTTAAGGGCATTAGTCCCACTCTATGTCAACATAAAATTAATTTGGAAGAAGATGCTAAACCAGTTCATGATCATCAACGCCGGCTGAATGCTAAAATGAAAGAAGTGGTAAGAAAGGAGATACTAAAGCTCCTTGAGGCATGTATAATTTATCCCGTTGCTGATAGTCAGTGGGTAAGCCCTGTCCATTGTGTCCCTAAGAAGGGAGGTATTACTGTTGTTCCTAATGATAAAGATGAATTGATTCCTCAAAGAATTATTACAGGTTATAGGATGGTATTGATTTCCGCAAATTAAATAAAGCTACTAAAAAAGGTCATTACCCCTTACCTTTTATCGATCAAATGCTAGAAAGATTGTCCAAACATACACATTTTTGCTTTCTAGATGGTTATTCTGGTTTCTCTCAAATACCTGTGTGAGCCAAAGATCAATCAAAGACTACTTTTACATGCCATTTTGGTACTTTTGCTTATAGACGTATTCCTTTTGGTTTATGTAATGCACCTGCTACCTTTCAAAGATGCATGATGGCTATATTCTCTGACTTTTGTGAAAAGATTTGTGAGGTTTTCATGGACGACTTTTCTGTCTATGGATCTTCTTTTGATGATTGCTTGAGCAACCTTGATCGAGTTTTGCAGAGATGTGAAGAAACTAATCTTGTCTTGAATTGGGAAAAGTGCCACTTTATGGTTAATGAAGGTATTATCACTACAACAAAACATGTCAATAGGCACGCTTTTTCTAAGACACTTTTATATTCGCCCCTACATTAGGAAGTATCTATTATGTAGAGACGCTTTTTAGGACGATGTGCATAACGTCACAAATTTCACCTTTACAGGTGCATCACATTCATTATTATTTTGATGTGTAAATACGTAGGGACGATTTTTGAGACGTTTTAGAAGACGACCCTATGGCTTAGAGAAGAGTTTAACAATAATCTATAATCTTTTCTAAGAGTAATAACATATAATCTTGCAATAGTAGGCTGTAAATAGAATCAAACTAATAAAATGGACAAAACACTAATCAGAAATGACCTGCCCGTCTCTGCCAACAAATGAAACAGAAATCTCTTGACAAAACTCAGTTTTTTTTGCCAAATCCTATTCAACGCCTCAAGCGCTAAATATAGGTCATTTAGGCGCACCCCCCCGCTGTACACTCGGATTTATAGCGGGCCAGCCCACTTCCTTCTACCGATCTGCTTTTCCTGTTTTTAAATACACAAAAAAGGTGCGAACCCCATTCATTAGTTCAAGTAGCGAACACACCAACCAGTTGGATCAGATGACCCATGTGCTACTATCCTTTTTTGTCTGTTCTTTATATAAATGCAAAAATGGCAGCTGTTTTCCCGGTTTCCTTTCCTTTTTCTTTTCTTTTTTTTCTACCTTTTTCCCTTAAATTCATAAAGTTTTTCAAAGGAGACGAATTTTTTGCAAAATCAATGAATTTTTTGAAATTCGATGAACTTTTTTTCAAATCGATGCACTTTTTTTCAAAGTTGATGAACTTTTTAAAACTCGATGAACTTTTTTTCAAACTCAATGAACTTTTTGTCAAATTCGATGAATTGTTTTCCAAATTTGATGAAATCTTTCAAAATCAATGAACTTTTTTTTGAAACCGATGATTTTTTTTGAAAATCCACCGGTTTCTTTTCAAAATCGATGAACTTTTTTTCAAATGGATGATCCTTTTCTTTGAAAATGAATGAACTTTTTTCATATTTGTGATTTTTCTTCAAATTTGGTATACATTTTTTAGGGAGTTCCGCAAATCGACATAGATTTTTTCTTTCCGAGCGAGTGTGAATCGAGGCGATCAATGTTGTGCTTTTCTAATGGGACGACCCAATTGTCCGTGCGTGTAGGCGCCAGCAACACGATCGGGCGGAGAGAGCGCTGGCGATGAGGTCTCATTTTTTTGGGATGAAACACGGAACACAAATCTCTTTGAGCGTGCATCCCAGACCTTGTGTCATATAGGAGTGCGACACACATGGTTCAGACGACTGGGCCGGCCCACCAGACGCAATGCGATTTTGTTTAACGCGCGACCTAAAAATCCCAAAAAATGGAGTGACCTTGCGAACTTGAACTCAAAACCTAGCGCGGCTGAACTCCGCTACTTGCCAATGGAACAGATAACTCTTGGTGAATGTTGCCAAGTGCACAATATTTAATAACACACTGCAGCGTCGAGATTCAGAAACATTTCTAATTATTTTCAAGAACTGCCAAAAAATTGAAATCTCAAATATAAAGAAAAATGCAAATTACATTTAAAATTACAGTTTTTTTAGCATGAATTGGAATTCTGAACATTTTTTGAAATCATAAGTAAATTTGGAAATCCTCCCAAAAAATTAAAGTGAAAATACTTTTTTAATATTCTCAACATTCCTTAAAAACAAGAGAATTTTTTTAAATGAAGAATATTTTAAAAAGTGAACATTAATTTTGAAGGGTACAAATTTTGAAAACATGAACAAAATTTTAAAATTGCTGAACATTTTTTGTATTTTCGAACATTTGTTGAATATTGTGAAGAAAATATGAAATTCTGATTTTCTTTGAAAATGTGAGCATTTAAAAATAAATATTTTGGAAAACATGAATAATATTTTGAATTCCAGAACAATTTTGGAAGGATTTATAAAAAAATTAATTCTGAATATTTTTGAATTAATGAAAAAGAAGTGGAAAATGAAATAGAAAAAACGAGAGTACAATAAAAAGAAAAATAAGAAAATAAGAAGAAGATACAAAACTTTTTTTTAACTCTCAGGTAGTTGCTATGTGTGCAAACCCGCAGACTGTGCATGGGCACCCGTGGGAAGGATGTGCTCTCTTCTAGCACAAGAAGAAACAAAACTATATTGTGTGTAGCTGCTCGTCTCGTGTTGATCACCGTGCTCACACCGGGTCAACGCCAATTTCAGTGAGCTCATTGTGCCATCATGCCCTTCCTCCTTATGGTCGACATTGTACATCAGAACATTATAATTATATGTTGATATCATTATTATTTTTCTTTAGAAAACAAGACAACATATGAGCAATAAATAATTTTTTCTTGAAACGATAGGATTCCCGCATTTATTAAAAAAAGTTGCTCTGTTAATTGGAGAAAACCAAATTGCCCAATTAATTATGAAGAGCCAGGAAAAACCAACACAACCAATGAGCGACACACAAAAGATAACCCACTGCTAGACCTGGCCATGGGCAGCCCGGCCCGGTCGGCCCGGCCCGACCCGGCCCGGCCCGACGCTGCTCCCAGGCCGGGCTCAGGCCTAGATTTTGAGCCCGATGGCCTGGCCGGGCCGGGCCCGGGCCCGTCATTTTTGCAGTTTTCTGAAGAGGCCCGGCCCGAGGCCCGGCGGGCTTTTGCATGTACGGGCTGGGCTTGGGCCCAAAAACTAGGCCCGATGGTCCGGCCGGGCCGGGCTCGGGCCCAGGTTTTTTGGCTCGGGCTTGGCTAGGCCCGGCCCGAGGTTTGGCCAGGTATACCCACCGCACACTACTCCAAAGAGAGCCTCATTGAGACAGCACATATGCGTCGTCGTCATCACTACTCCCTTAGAGGCGTCCTCACCATCCTTGAACTCTGAGCAAAACTTTAACTCCGCCGTAGGTGATCATTGACCCAATCCATAGTGTAGCCCCCAGTCTATCTTGGATTTATCAGACGGTGGCGGCACCTTGGTGTCATGTCCCCCCTCCCATGGGGGTTTTTCTTTGGAGCTAGGTATTGGCGAGCGGGGTCAGTGGAAGACGCCGATGTTGGCGTCGAGACTTTTTGTGGCAATGATGATGAGGGGAGCAATATCGGAGACGTAGATATGGTCGGGGCGTAGTCGGCTCTTCTCCGACGGCTTGTTTTGTTGTTGTGAAGTCGAAGTTGTGGTAGTGGGGCCTTGATGGCATACGATGATGGAATCAGGTGGTTCGTTCAATGGTCTTATGAGACACTAGACGTGCCTAGTTCTTCTCCATGATTCTCCATAAGAGTCGTAGTTGCGATGTCTAGTCATAGGTGACCGAGTTCTGGCACAGATCTTCATACATCTCCACACAACATGTAATGCTGGGGATATTCCCCACGACAAGATCCGATACTAGTGTGACCCTGTTTTTGAGCTTACAGGCTTGAAGAGTCACACCGCTTCCGGGGGTGCCCGCTCCCTGAAGAAGAAGCCCGCCACTGCCGCTGTCACACAAGCTTTTTCTAGCGTTGCACCACGATAGCGGTGAGGGGGAAGACGGTGGAGGAGGCGGTTGTCTGTGGAGCGACACGGGCCCTGATGTGTGCTTCTTAATGGCATTTGTGCAAAAAATAATAACAGAGTGTATGACCACTGGCCCATCCCTTCATTTAATTAAAGTGTATTTGTTTTTTTAAATCAAACTAATGCACGTTTGACCATGTTTTTAGAAAAATATCAATATCCACAGCATGAAATTTATATCAGTATGTAATAGAAATAAATTGTCATTTTTCTAAATGATTAAAATTAAGTTTTCCTGCATTTCGTTTGGAGGACATTATTTTAACCCTTGGCGCTTTTATTTTCCTTTTGCCGCCAGAAAATATCTCCCCGTATATATTATCTCTCACCCACGCCGCCATCTCCCCACTTATCTCCTTCTTCAACCTCCAGATCCATCTAATGGGATACCTCCCTGGCCGGTGATGTGCATCGCCTCCACACAGGAGCGGCGATCGATTCGTTTGGTGGCGGACCAAGGGAGACTCGGTGGCCAGCGAGCGATTGGATGCGGCGGAGGTTGGGGGACAGAGACCGGCCAGCGGTTGCCTCAGGGGCGGCGGCGGCGGCGATTGGGCGGCAGATCGGAGGAAGCATCTGCTGCAACGAACAACTTCGTCTTCAACCTACTGGTGAAATATGCAGAGCAAGCACGGAAGTACATCCGTGTCGCCTAGGGTAGCCACCCCAGATTCGTCGTTCCCCTGCCCATTATGATCTGATCGCTCAAGCTATGGTACGGAAAATCCTCAAATTCTTCTAGTATCTCATACTTATGTAGTAAATTGATTTCCTGCGTAATCGCTGTAAAGTTTAGTTGTTCAACTCTGCAAACTGCAGGTGCTCTGCTCCGTGGTAGCCTGGTAGGAGTCACATCAATAGAAAAATCTTCTGAACATTGGGCGTACATACAGTTTGCATGTTCGCTCGGTGTGATTGCTTCTCGGTTGGGTTGCGTGTTTCTTACAGATCATGGGGAGAGATGAAAAACTACCAGCCTGGACGGTGCTCGTCGTGTCTGGCGTACAACCTGTTGCGTGGCAATGACAGCTTTGCGGGGCAGTAGTGTTGGCGCCGGGCGCCAGCAACCACCTTTGGCTCCGCTCCTTGTCACCGTTTTGCCATCCGTCCTCGCGCGCGGCCCTGGCGGCAAAACTCTAGACATCGGGCGGGGATTGGTGACCATCAACATTGTTGCCTTGGAGCTACCAGCGGACGATTCCACCTCTGGCGTTTCATGCCCGAGCGCTATTTATTGGACTCACTCCACTTGATCTCAAATGATGCGATCATACAGGTCTGTCTAGCCGCCTACCTTGTCTGTTTGTAGTTGCTACTTTCTGGCAAGTACAAATTGGTCTAGCCACAGCCCACAGCCGCACATGTCCCTCTGCATTCAAACAAATGGAATTAAGTTTCAAAGTTAGTAGAAAACTGGTAACATGTTGAGAATTTTCACATCACACAACCAAGTAAAATCTGATAGACAGGGGATACGAAAATGGCGCATCCATGTTTTGATTGCATCCATGTATTCAACAATCACATAGCATTTATGTTTCACCCGGCAAAAAAAAAGATCACAGAACATATTTTACTTGAAATTTCTTCATTACCTTAGTGAATTAGAGAATAGAACGATAATGTATCTTTTGTTATGAGCATGATTGCATGAATAGTATATCTGGTTCAGCAAAAAAAAGGACCGGGAGGAAATATTTGTTAGTTGGAAACCAACTATATCAGTTATAATATTCAAATATGCTAATTATTTGCTTAATGAAATGCTCACTATATATATTCAGAAGTATAACAGAGTCATATAGGTGTTACTCTGCTGATTTGCCTCTACTTCTCCTGTTTGCAGAGAGGATTTTCTTCTTTCTGCTATCTTGCAGTTCTTATCTAATAATGGCTATCATTTGCCATTGATAATATTATCTCGTAGTTTAATTCCGCCTATAGCGCAGGATTTGATTTCATTCAGCGTCCATTATTTAGCTACTTCAACATCCTACTAGCATTGCTATCTCTAAGGAGAAACATAAATGCCTAATCATGTTGTCATTCCTGACACTGCAAAATGGTCATGTTTTTCATGCCCAGCAGGTGTTACCTTTGATAAAGCATGCAAATCATTTACCATCTCTTTGCCCATTTGAGGGGAGAGCATTTCAAAGGAATCATGGACTGGAGGTGTAAGGTTAGATGGCAAACTATTTTGCTCACGCAGTTTGATGACAAAATTCATGAAGTCAACTTCCCTATTTATTTGGCTCATGATTAATGTTTTTTTAACTTCCAAATGTTGGCTAGCAATTGATATACTATGATCAAACATGTCATAATTCATTGATTTATGGTCACTGTTACATTTGATAATTTATAATCACATAAATGAACTTAAATTGTTCCGGGCCTGGCATGTTAGCATTGGTTTACATTATAGTACAATGAATATATGATGGAAACAATGTCGCAAGATCACTCAGCACTATAGGCCGGCACGGCAGAACATGCATACGCTTCTAGTTTACATGACGAGTACTTCATTTGTTTGCATCATGCATGCATGTTTAGCTTTCAAAATAAATTATAATGTTGTAACAAAACCTTAATCTAAGAAGACCGAAAGTATGTGTAGAATAACGCTACTTAGTGCATTCCTAGTACATGATATGGGAACTCCTGGAAATTATCATTCTTGAGCTTATTATGTGTCTCCATTCACACCTCTTCCTATTTAATTGCAGAATGCTCATACTGAAAATAGCAATGCAGCCAAGTTAGGTGGTCTTCACCAAGTCACTAAGCAGGTACATATATGTTGGGTATCCAAATAGTTGTATAATTGTAGTTGGTCTAATTCTCTATGAAATTGTCCTTCTTTGCGTAAAGTGAAATCTTCCCAGTTTTATGAATAACAATGTTTCATTTCTTGCAAAACTGGGATAAGACTGAAGTCTTGTTCTTTTCAATCAATTTGAGAAATAAAAACAAACCCATGACCAATGGAACTTTAGGGGGTAAAGATAGAACATATGTGGTTGAAGGAAACATGCTTGGAGAGCAGTACTCCCTCCGTCCAAAAAAGCTTGCCCCTCAAATGAATGTATCTAGCACCAAGTTAGTGCTAGATACATCCATTTGAGGGACAAGCTTGGGACAAGCTTTTTCGGACGGAGGGAGTATGTTGCATTCTCTGTCCGTGGCTCTACAAATCTAGGAGATGTGAACTGGTTAGACCATATGAAAAATTCCAACCAGTAGGAGATGTTGGTTATGTTTTTGCTTGGCCTTGCTCACATGTAAGTATGTTTCCATACAAGCATCGAGTGTGCTCCAATATCCACATTTAAGATACTTTAGTGATATAAAATCTTTGTGGCTTTTTGGTACAAAAAACTAAGCCAACCATTCAAACGAAGCATTTGTATGATACACTTCTTATAATTTATCAAAGAACATCTTATCTTGCACTTGTCTAAAACATTGTTCATTTTCATTTTTAGGGCGGTTGAGGATTTCAAAAGAGAGTGCATTAAGGGAGCTAGGAGTAATTGGGTAGTTGAGGATTTGAAAAGGGAGTGCACTGAAGGAGCCAGGATCAGTTGATGAAACAGTCTGTGAATGAACAAGTATTGTGGCTTATGTTATATTTTAGCTTAATGAGAACCATAGTTCTAGACTATAGGATATTTTCTTATTTATTTGCATGTTCTGTATCAATGTCTGTTAATATTCAGTTTTGAACTTCGGTGTATGTATCTGTTCGGGCTAATTGCTCCACTCAGCTTGCCTTTTTTTAAGGGGAACTCAGCCTGTCAATTTTGATAACGCGATGTTTGCAAATGCAATCTATGACGTGGAATGGTTCCTTCATATAATGATATTGTTTGATTAATCTGCATGTGCGGCTTGTCATGATAAAATGATCGAATTTGAAATGATGAAATACAAATTCGAAATAAATCAAACCATATTTAAAGTAAAATATTCCATTTGTATCGAGTCACTTATGTATATTTAAAGATAAGTATAACATCTCTACACAACGTGTATAAGCATCGGGCCCATGATGAACGTATTTACAGAAGCGCCTCAATGGTATTGAGACGCAAATGAAACGTGTCTATGTGAGTAGAGACGTGATATGAGCGTGTCTATCATAACGTCTCTACCTGTGTAGACACGATGTTGAACGTTCCTATATAGCATCCCATGTCATGCAAAGACGCTTCATAAGCGTGTCTACATGGTTTGAGACGGTCCGTGGGAAGACGCTCCAAAGACGCTTTACTAAAATGACTCTACAGTTGCCTAGAGGTGAAATAACATGTCTCTAGGTATGAAATTTGACGTCTCTACTCGCAGTTTCTGTTGTAGTGTGTCTTGGGGCATAAAGTTTCTGAAAGAGGTATTGAAGTTGATAAAGCCAAGGTTGATGCTATTGAAAAGATGCCATGTCCCAAGGACATCAAAGGTATAAGAAGTTTCCTTGGTCATGCCGGTTTTTATAGGAGGTTCATTAAGGACTTCTCAAAAATCTCTCGGCCTCTGACTAATTTATTACAAAAAGATATACCATTTGTCTTTGATGATGATTGCATAGAAGCATTTGAAATACTTAAGAAAGCATTGATCTCTGAACCTATTGTCCAGCCACCTGATTGGAATTTACACTTTGAAATTATGTGTGATGCTAGTGATTATGTTGTAGGTGCTATTCTAGGACAAAGAGTTGATAAGAAACTAAATGTTATTCAATAGGCTAGTAAAACCCTTGACAACGCTCAAAGAAATTATGCTACCACTGAAAAAGAATTCTTAGCAGTTGTATTTGCTTATGATAAGTTCAGACCTTATATTGTTGATTCTAAAGTAATTATTCACACTAATCATGCTGCTATTAAATATCTTATGGAAAATAAAGATGCTAAACCTAGACTTATTAGATGGGTTCTCTTGCTACAAGAATTTGATTTGCATATTGTTGATAGAAAAGGAGCTGAGAACCCCGTTGCAGACAACTTTTTAGGTTAGAAAATGTGCTTGATGACCCAATTCCTATTGATGATAGCTTTCCTGATGAGCAACTAAATGTCATAAATGCTTCTCATACTGCTCCATGGTATGCTGATTATGCTAATTACATTGTTGCTAAGTTTATACCACCCAGTTTCACATACCAGCAAAAGAAAAAGTTCTTCTATGATTTGAGGCATTACTTTTGGGATGACCCACATCTTTATAAAGAAGGAGTGGATGGTGTTATTAGACGTTGTGTACCTGAGCATGAACAGGAACAGATCATACGCAAGTGTCACTCCGAAGCTTATGGAGGACACCATGCTGGAGATAGAGCTGCACATAAGGTATTGCAATCTGGTTTTTATTTGCCTACTCTCTTCAAGGATGCATGTAAGTTTGTCTTATCTAGTGATGAATGTCAACGAATTGGTAATATTAGTAGACGTCAAGAAATGCCTATGAACTATTCACTCATTATTGAACCATTTGATGTTTGGGGCTTTGACTATATGGGACCCTTTCCTTCCTCTAATGGATATACACATATTTTAGTTGTTGTTGATTACGTTACTAAGTGGCTAGAAGCTATTCCAACTAGTAGTGCTGATCATAACACTTCTATTAAAATGCTTAAAGAAGTTATTTTTCCAAGATTTGGAGTCCCTAGATATTTAATGACTGATGGTGGTTCACATTTTATTCATGGCGCTTTCTGTAAAATGCTTGCTAAATATGATGTTAATCATAGAATTGCATTTCCTTATCACCCTCAGTCTAGTGGGCAAGTAGAATTGAGTAATAGAGAACTCAAATTAATTTTGCAAAAGACTGTTAATAGGTCTAGAAAGAATTGGTCCAAGAAACTAGATGATGCATTATGGGCCTATAGAACTGCATATAAAAATCCTATGGGTATGTCTCCGTATAAAATGGTTTATGGAAAAGCATGTCACTTACCTCTCGAACTAGAACACAAGGCATATTGGGCTATTAAAGAACTCAATTATGATTTCAAACTTGCCGGTGAGAAGAGGTTATTTGATATTAGCTCACTTGATGAATGGAGAACCCAAGCCTATGAAAATGCCAAGTTGTTTAAAGAAAAAAGTTAAAAGATGGCATGACAAAAGAATACAAAAGCGTGAGTTTAATGTAGGTGATTATGTATTGCTATACAACTCTCGTCTAAGATTTTTTGCAGGAAAACTTCTCTCTAAATAGGAAGGTCCTTACATTATCGAGGAGGTCTATCGTTCCGGTGCCATAAAAATCAACAACTTCGAAGGCACAAATCCGAAGGTGGTGAACGGTCAAAGAATCAAACATTATATCTCAGGTAATCCCATAAGTGTTGAAACTAATGTTATTGAAACCGTAACCCCAGAGGAATACATAAGGGACACTTTCCGGAATATTTCAGACTCCAAAAAGGAATAGGTATGTGGTACGGTAAGTAAACCGACTCCAAAACAGTTTTTAAGGCAATATTTCTCCGTTTTAGAATATTTAGAAAAATAGAAAAATAAGTAGTAGTCCGGGAAGGACACGAGGGCTCCACGAGGGTGGAGGGCGCGCCCTACCCTACTGGGCGCGCCCCTACCTCGTGGGCACCTCGTGTGCTCTCCGGACTCTGTTTTCTTACACGACACGTATTTTGGTCGGTAAAATTCATTACATAATCTCCCGGGGGTTTTGATTCCCGTATCACGCAAAAATCCCCTGTTTTTGTTTCGAGCTATTTTTCTGACAGATCCAGGTCGTCATGTCGTCTTCAAGCGCCCCCAAGGACCAGTTCTTCGAGAAGGTCATCAACCCCTACCTCGCAGAAGTGCTGCAACACCCTCAAACCATTGAGATGCGTGAGGGGTTGTTGCACATCCGCGATGCTGAGGGACCTAGGAAGGCCAGAAGCACGGAGGCAAGGCTCGAGGCATTGGAGCAAGAAGTTTTCACGTGTCAGGAGATGGTGGAGCATGGACTCGATTCCAATCACATTATGATCACGGAGTTCACCAACAACCACAAGCTGGACATCAAGGACATTGGGGAGGCCATCTTCAAGCTTCATGAGAAAAACGAGCACCTCCAAGCCCAGATCTATGACCTGCAAAACCAAAACTGTGAGTATGAATATAGATTCAAGAGGATGAGTTTGGCTGCAGATTTGAGGCTTCAGGAGACTCGGTCATCCTTCTATGATGGTGAGCCTATGCCTTGGAAGAAGGACGACAAGCCTACGCCATCAACAAAATCACCACCATCTCCATCAACAAAGAAGAATTGAGTATATGGTATGGGCACTCCACTTGGCAACTGCCAAGCTTGGGGGAGTGTCCCCAGTATCGTATCACCATCACTTTTATCTTTACCATTTTCTTAGTTTGATCCTTTTGGTAATATCTTGATCTAGTAGAATAAAAGTTCTTAGTATGATCTAGTCATGAGTTTTGCTTTATTATCCTTCTATGTAATCGAGTCTGTGAGCTATATAATAAAGATTAGTGTTGAGTCAAGGGCTTGATTATTTTGCCATGATCCTAAGTGAATAAAAGAAAAGAGAAAGAAATAAAAAGAAACAAAGAGATCACGTGAGTCTTATGGAGAGTAATGAGCTCACATAGAAAAAGTATGATGAATGAAAGTTGTTGAGGGTTGACAAACATAGTTTTGGTCATCATTGCAATTAATAAGAAGTAATAAAGAAAGAGAGGTATTCACATATAGATATAATATCTTGGACATCTTTTATGATTGTGAGCACTCATTAAAATATGACATGCTAAAGAGTTGACATTGGACATGGAAGACAACGTAATGGGTTATGTTTTCTTACATCTGAGATGAATTATATTGTCTTGGATCTTCCAACATGATGAGCTTGCCTTTCCCCCTCATGCTAGCCAAATTCATTGCACCAAGTAGAGGTACTACTTGTGCTTCCAAATACCCTTAAACCAGTCTTGCCATAAGAGTCCACCATATCTACCTATGGATTGAGTAAGATCCATCAAGTAAGTTGTCATCGGTACAAGCAATAAAAATTGCTCTCTAAATATGTATGATTGATTGGTGTGGAGGAAATAAGCTTTATACGATCGTGTGATATGGAAGTAATAAAAGCGACAGACTGCATAATAAAGGTCCATATCACAAGTGGCAATATAAAGTGACGTTCTTTCGCATTAAGATTTTGTGCATCCAACCATAAAAGCGCATGACAACCTCTGCTTCCCTCTGCGAAGGGCCTATCTTTTACTTTTATCTCCTACATTGCATAAGAGTCATGGTGATCTTCACCCATCCTTTTTAAATTTTATCCTTTGGCAAGCACAGTATGTTGGAAAGATCCTGGTATATATGGCTAATTGGATGTGAGTTTTCATGAACTATTACTATTGACATTACCTTTGAGGTAAAACATTTGGAGGCAAAACTATAAGCCCCTATCTTTCTCTGTGTCCGACTAAAACTCCATACCCATAAGTATTGCGTGAGTGTCAGCAATTGTGAAAGATTATATGATAGTTGAGTATGTGGACTTGCTGAAAAGCTCTTATACATTGACTCTTTCCTATGTTATGATAAATTGCAATTGCTTCAATGACTGACATTGTAGTTTGTTAGTGTTCAATGAAGTTTACGATTCATACTTGATATTGTGATTGAATTATTACTCTAGCATTAGAGATTATATGACAAAGAATTATATAAGTTGATGTTCTATGAATGATCATGATGCCCTCATGTCCGTATTTTATTTTTATCGACACCTCTATCTCTAAAAATGTGGACATATTTTTCGATTTCGGCTTTTCACTTGAGGACAAGCGAGGTCTAAGCTTGGGGGAGTTGATACATCCATTTTGCATCATGCTTTTATATCAATATTTATTGCATTATGGGCTGTTATTACACATTATGTCACAATACTTATGCCTATTCTCTCTTATTTTAGAAGGTTTACATAAAGAGGGAGAATGCCGATAGCTGGGATTCTGGGCTGGAAAAGGAGCAAATATTAGAGACCTATTCTACACAGCTCCAAAAGTCCTGAAACTTCACGGAAGATGTTTTCCAAATATATAAAAAAATATTGAGAGCAAGAACTTCACCAGGGGGGCCACACCCTGCCCACGAGGGTGGGGGCGCGCCCTACCCCCCTGGGCGCGCCCCCTACCTCGTGGGCCCCCTGGTAGCCCTCCGGTGGCCATCTTCTGCTATATGGAGTCTTTCGATGGCAAAAAAATCATAAGCCATCTTCTCGGACGAAACTCTGCCGCCACGAGGCGGAACCTTGGCGGAACCAATCTAGGGCTCTGGCGGAGCTGTTCTGACAAGGAAACTTCCCTCCCGGAGGGGGAAATCATCGTCATCATCATCACCAACGCTCCTCTCATCAGGAGAGGGCAATCTCCATCAACATCTTCATCAGCACCATCTCATCTCAAAACCCTAGTTCATCTCTTGTATCCAATTCTTGCCTCCAAGTCCGGGATTGGTGCTAGTAGGTTGCTAGTAGTGTTAATTACTCCTTGTAGTTGATGCTAGTTGGTTCAATTGGTGGAAGATCATATGTTCAGATCCTATATGCATATTAATACCCCTCTGATTATGAACATGTTTATGCTTTGTGAGTAGTTACTTTTGTTCCTGAGGACATGGGAGAAGTCTTGCTATTAGTAGTCATGTGAATTTGGTATTCGTTCGATATTTTGATGAGATGTATGTTGTCTCTCTTCTAGTGGTGTTATGTGAACGTCGACTACATGACACTCCACCATTATTTGGGCCTAGAGGAAGGCATTGTGAAGTAATAAATAGATGATGGGTTGCTAGAGTGTCAGAAGCTTAAACCCTAGTTTATTTGTTGCTTCGTAAGGGGCTGATTTGGATCCATATGTTTCATGCTATGGTTAGGTTTACCTTAATACTTTTGTTGTAGTTGCGGATGCTTGCAATAGAGGTTAATCATAAGTGGGATGCTTGTCCAAGTAAGGACAGTACCCAAGCACCGGTCCACCCACATACCAAATTATCAAACTACCGAACGCGAATGATATGAACGTGATGAAAACTAGCTTGACGATATTCCCATGTGTCCTCGGGGGTGCTTTACACCATATAAGAGTTTGTCCAGGCTTGTCCTTTGCTACAAAAAGGATTGGGCCACCTTGCTGCACCTTATTTACTTTTGTTACTTGTTGCTCGTTACAAATTATCCTATCACAAAACTATCTGTTACCACTTATTTTAGTACTTACAGAGAATACCTTGCTGGAAACCGCTTATCATTTCCTTTTGCTCCTTGTTGGGTTCGACACTCTTACTTATCGAAAGGACTATGATAGATCCCCTATACTTGTGGGTCATCAGTGATGTGCTCTTGATGCAGAATATTTTCACGAGTGAGATACTTATTTTGTATGCGAACTATTTCAATGATGCGAAAGGCTTCTATCTCAGCAGGAGTAATATGAGTAAGGTAAGGTTTAAGGATATCTTCCTCCTCCTCCTCAGCTGGCAGCGCTTCTTCGAAGACCGGAGGTTGATCTACGGTAACCTCCTTGCTCTCATCTCCTTCAACGGCTTCCACGGGCTCTTCTCTCTTCAGCTCGATCTTCATCAACCAAGCATCCTCTTCCACGTTGTTGGAGGAAGAAGACATGATGCCTGGCCCGACAGATCTAGCAGAAAACAACAAGAAAAGAGAACATGGGATTTCTCCGCGATACGGTGATCAACAGGTTCGGGAAGTATATATAGATTTTTTTATCTTGGAGGACAAGTATATGGTAGAAAAACGAAGTACAAAAGGTGTCAGAGGTGGGAACAACCCACCTAAGCATGCCAGGCAAGCCTAGCGCGCCCTGGTGTCTTGTGCCCACCAGGGGGCGCTTCCTGGAAGTTTCTTTATTCCCAAAATTCTTAAATATTCCAAAACTGATAAAAAATATGTTTGCGGATTTTTTGGAGTCCGTTTACTTATCGTATCACGTACCTCCTTATTTTCACGATTCTGGAGTGTTTCGAAAGGACTCTTTTATGTGTTCTTCTGGTGTCATAGTTTGGATAATATTACTTTCAACATTAATAGGTGTCACAGCCCTAGCATTGGTTGCAGATAGTTGCATCAGTGAGCATCATGCATCCTGTTATTTTCAAGAAACTTGAAATGAGGAAATTGAAAGCCTCGGAAATCATTTTAAAAGAAGGGCAAGAACCCTTTAAATTGCATTCATTGCTTCCAAAATGACTTCATAAATGTTTGATAAATTTGGCAAGGCTTTGAGACCAAACCAAAAATAGTGAACATTTTTGAAGGAATTATTTTGGGACTTTGAAATTAAACCAATAAGTATTTGAGTTTGGATTATATTCAATTTTATAGAAATAATTCAAAAGGCCCTAGAATTATTTATGTGCCTCTGGAAAAGTTCATAATGGCAACATAAAAATATTCAGAAGGTTTTGCCCTGTTTTGAATTTGTTTTGAATTTTGAATCAGTGGCAAAATGTATAAATAAAAACAAAAGCGAAATAAAACAGAGAAGAGAAAACCTTACCTGGCGCTTACCTCCTGGCAGCCCACCTGGCCCAACTCCAGCTGGCCCAGCCCACTGCAGTCGCCACCGTCTTCAACCTCCTGCCAGTAGGCAGGAGGGCGTGTGCCCGACGCGCGCCAGCATGCGCGCGTCACCTCCTACTTGCAGCCGCCTCCCGACGTCGCCCTGGAGATGCCACGCACCTCTCTGCCTCTCTCTCGCTCTCTGG
>NC_041390.1:278635459-278642154 GCF_002162155.2 Triticum dicoccoides
CCCCGCCTCTCCGTCGTGTCTAGAAGAACCGCCCCGTCGCCCTACTCCTCCTCACCGAGCCGCGGGGGTCGGGAAGCCCTGCTTCTTCTTGAACGCCGCCGTCTTCTTCTGCGAGATCCGGCGATCGCCGTCGTCGCTCCGTCGTCTGCAGGCCTTCCCCAAGCCCGTCGAATACTTCAATCGATGCGCTGTGAGGCCACGATCCTTTTCCCCTAACCCCGTGCTCGATTACCTCCCCTAACCTCCCTAACCACCTTGCCGAGCACTCCTCGCCGCCAGCCATGGCGCCGCCGCGGCCACAGCTGTTGTAGCTCGCGCCCGAGCCCATCAGCACGCTCAGCACACTCCCAGGAGCACGTAGCACTCTTCGTCTTCTCCTCTTGTGCACTGTAGCATCGACACCGTCCATGCCCGAACTCCGGCCACCGCGGAAGCGGAAACCGCCATTGATCTAGGTCGTCTCCAGTAACCCCACTAGCACCAGCCGACGCGGACGAGGCTCAGGGTTCCAACGGTGCCATCCGCACCTCGAACCGTGGCCTATGCTGCGATTCCGCGCATCGCCGCCGTCTCGGACCTCACCGATGGTTAGTCGCCGGCAGGTTTGACCAAGTGGACCAGGGTTTGACCAAGTGGACCAGGGTTTGACCCCCTGGGTCATTAACATGAGGGCCCGAGGCCCTGCTAATTAGTTTAGATGCTAATTAAAATTTAGCTAACCCACTGACTCGCTGACCGTGGGCCCCAGCCCTTCTAATTACTTTAGTTAGGATTTAACTAAACCCTGGTTAGCACTGAGTCAATGACAGGTGGGCCGCACCTGTCATGTTTGACCTGGACAGCCCTGTTGACCTGCTGACGCCAGCATGACGTAATGCTGACGCAGTTAATCATTTTCTGGATTTAAAATAATTTAGAAATTCCAGAAAATGCCCAAAACTTCTAAAATTCATAGAAATTGAACCGTAACTCCAAATGAAATAATTTATATATGAAAAATTATCAGAAAAATCGAAAGAATCTGATTATGGCATTATCATGCATGTTTGAACAACTAATGCCTGCTGATCAGATAAAATCAAATAAGTGGCATTTAAATAATCACATATGGAGTTGAATTTGAGTCTTTGGTTCAAACCAACTTCATTTAATCTGGTTTTAGTTGCATTAGCTCAAACCACAACATATTGACATGTCATGATCATGCATCATAATGTGCATTGCATTGATTGTATTCTTTCAGTGTTTGGCGGTGATTGTTCCCCCCTCGGTAGACGTATGTTTTGACGATGCGATCAATGACGCCGATGAAGAGTTATACTATCTTCAGAAGTGCCAGGCAAGCAAAACCCCCTTGTTCATTCCGATACAATCCCACTCTCTCGCTCTTGCTCTCTTTTACTGCATTAGGACAACAAGGATTCAACTGCTACATGCTACGGTAGTTGAACCCTTTTCCTCTGCATGACCTGTCATTGCCACAGTAAATAGATGAAACCCACTAGCATGAGTAGGAGTTGTTTGAGCCCTGATGTGCCTACTCATTCATGTTTGTTTGTCATGCCTGCTACTGCTTAGAGTTGAGTCAGGTCTGATTCATCGGGGATGAATCGGAGGTGTGTAAACATGTCCTATTGTTGAGAGCTAAGTGTGTGAACACGATTTGGTAAAGGTAGCGGTGAGAGGCCATGTAGGAGTACATGGTGGGTTGTCTCATTGAAGCCGTCCTCAAGAACTGAGTTCTGTGTTTGTGATCCATGAAACAGTTACTACAACGCATTGGGCCCGAAACCAATGGACCCTCTCGGCTTCTTAATCACCCTAGTACTCTGTCCAGGAGTTGCAACTAGTTTCTGGTATTTGTAGGTTATGTGTTGGCGGCCGAGCGTAGCGCTGACCCTAGGGGTGGGCTATGATGTGGTAGATACACCGTGGCACTGTGTACCGGGCGCCCGTTTGGTGTCTCGGGAACCCTGTTCACATCATTCGCGGCCGAATGTGGAAACCCCGGCCAGACTCCCTGCGGATGGAACCTGGATAGGTGATAAACCTGGACTAGAGACTTGAGTGTTTAGGTAGGCCGTGGCCGACACCCTCCTTGGGCTTCCGCTTGAAGGTTTTCGAGTACATGTCGTGTAAACGGCGGTAAGTGGTGAGAGCGTGTGTGAAGAAGTACACCCCTGCAGGGTTAACATCATCTATTCGAATAGCCGTGTCCGCGGTAATGGACTTCTGGGTTGCCTATAACAGTTCATAGACAAGTGAAAGTGGATACTCTAAAATGCGCAAGATAAGTGTGAGTGCTACGGATGGCCTTCTCGTAGGGAGACGGGAGCGGATCCATAGTGGTGTATTGAATGGTGAATATGTGGACTCGTGTGCGCCACCTCAAAAGAGTTGCTTGCAGTCGTAGTTCAGGTTAGCCACTAATTCAAAGATGGCTTGCTGTAGTTAAACTCCACCACCCCCTTTATTGATACCTATGCATATGTAGATAGTTCTGATGTAAGTCTTGCTGGGTACATTTGTACTCACGTTTGCTTTGATGTAAGTCTTGCTGGGGACATTTGTACTCACGTTTGCTTAATTTATGTTTTGCAGAGAGACTTCAGTCTCGCTAGTAGTTCCACGTGGACTCCGATGTTTAGCTTGATACCTCAGCTACGATCTTGTGCCCTCGGCGGGATCTGGTAGATAGTCAGACTTCTTAGCCTTTTTCATTCGTAGATGTCTGTACTCAGACATGTTAATCTTCCGCTTGTGCTTTGATTTGTATGCTATGATTGTTGGGTCATGAGATCCATGTTTGTAATATCTCGCTCCTCGGAGCCTAATGAATAAATACTTGAGTCGTAGAGTTATGTTGTGATGCCATGTTGTATTTGCACATTCGAGCATACTGTGTGTATGACTGAAATGCTTGGTATGTGTGGGATCCGACAATCTAGTTGTTTATCCTTGGCAGCCTCTCTTATGGGGAAATGTAGTCTAGTGCTTCCATGAGCCATAGTAGTCCGCTACAGCCCGGTTCACCGTAGTCCTGTTAGCCCAGCACTACTGCTCAGGACACTTGACTGGCCGGCATGTGTTTCACTTTGTTCCTATGTCTGTCCCTTCGGGGAAATGTCACGCGGTGACATCCGAAGTCCTGCCTAGCCTGCTACAGCCCGGGTTCCCTGGAGCCCTGTCAGCCCAGTGCTACAGCCTGGATTCACTCGCTAATGACCGACATGCTCGATATGATTCATGTATGCATGTCCCCATAGGTTAATGCCGCTTTGGGTTCACGACTAGCCATGTCGGCCCGGGTTCTCTGTCATATGGATGCTAGCGACACTATCATATACGTGAGCCAAAAGGCGTAAACAGCCCCGGGCCAGGTAAGGTGGCACCCGTGGGAATACCGTGCGTGAGGCCGCAAAGTGATATGAAGTGTTACATGCTAGATCGGTGTGACTTAGCATCGGCGTCCTGACAGCTTTGGTATCAGAGCCTGACTGCCTGTAGGAGTACCAAGCCAAACTGGTCGAAGTTGTGTCTAGAAATGCTTTAGTTATGTAGGGGAATTGATTGTGGAAGGGAATGCAAGGCTCTTTTTACTCCTTTACCTTATGTCCTTCTGATCTGAGTTAATCTCTTCTTTTCTACGGGGATTAAGAACTAGGCAGTCTCATCTATCTATCAGGATGACATGTTTCTAATCCATAGACTTATAGAATTGATAGTTTCAATCCTCAGTTCCGTTCCTACTACTTCCGTATGTTGACAGTTGATCTCGGAACCTTGATATTGTGTTGTTGAGTGGTTATGCCACTATTTTGCAGGATGTCTCGAATAATTTGAGCATTTACAGCCGTTATGCTGTCCGAGTCATCCCAGGTTTCTAAGTAGTCAGATGCATTTGCAAACCCCTTCCTCCTGTTTCTGATGTCCATTTGGGCCAGATTAATCACACTACTGGTCAGTTGAGGTACTCTATTGCCTCGACATATATGTTGGAGCTATTATTATGACCCTAGGTGTTTTAGGGAGTCACCTAGTAATCTAGCCATGTTTTGTGTTTCCGGTATGATGATTCTGGCCACCATTCTCGAAAGCATCTCGTGATGCCATTTAGTAGTAGGTATTCCATTCCTGGGTTCTTGAACCCGAGATTCACCCTACTTACCTCCTGTTGATAGTGCTTGCTCGTTCCTTTAGGATATTAGTAACCTTGCGACAGTCCTCGAGGTCTGTGGTATTTCTTTCTTCCAAATACCATGAACCATTAAGGCAGAAGTTCTTTGAACCAAAATATCACAATCAGAGTACTCTTGAGGAGTCCTCCATTCATAATTGTGATTCTGCCAGTTCTACCTTTCTGCATGGGTTATCTGGAAGAAACCTGTTGAACTTGGTTCGACATGTTAATCTATGCATCCACAACTCAGAAAGATATATGTCCTCTTGAGTTGTCCCTCTTCATTTGTATTCCGACCATCGTCTATCAGTTGATAGTCAGGAGTAATTGTGCATCCATGTTATCGATGCTTATTATTCATGTGGTCCGTTAAGCCATCCTATTTCAGAATGACTAGGAAAAACAAACTCCAGTACCTCATCCATATCCAGGATTGAGTCAAAGTAGTTGTGTTCTGCAGATCAAATGCCCATCCAGCTTTTGCTCCATTCTACCCTGGAGTATTACCCCCTTTATGTCAGGATTGTCATGAGAATTGCACCATCTCTCATGAATTCTTGACGCAGTGATACTTCTTGCCATCATTTTTCATTCCTCGGTTCCGTGTTGTTGCAACCGGAATGCCGGCAAGTGAACCATGATGTGTGAAATCAATACTCCTAGCAACCGTGTTACTCGGTAGTTAATGGACACTAATATCATTCTTAGCGTGTTGGTTATCGAAACACTATTCTAGGATTGATCGTGCTACCTTGTCCTTATTTCTGGTGCACTCTTCTATCAATGAGTTAGGATTATTCAATCCCTTGCTTATTTATTCGTTCCGTCTTGCTCTGAAAAGCAAGATTGTTCTCGAGCTTAGTAACATATCGCTGGTTCATGATGTTCCGAATATCTTCTCGGAAGTATTACCAGGTTGTCACCTGACCGCGATGTTGAGTTCGTGATCATGCTGGTTTTTCCTCCAAACCACCCATTCTCCAAGAATCTGTGTTGGATACCCCTGAGCTAGTTGGTTAAGCTAAACAATAACTTGGAGAGTTGGAAGATAAAAGCTTGTCTGACTTAGATCATGTTAAGGGATATCTTTGGTGTGTGTGTGTTGAAGAAAGAGGACATCTTCATCGATTGATCCTCGTGATCAACTGTCGGTGCTATTGTCTTAACCAATCCTTGATTTGAGTATGGGCTAGCGTCAAATCAAATCACAACCAACGATAATCATAATGTTGTCTTACTCGTGGTTGTTCCTTGAGCATACACCATTATATCTTTTGGGTCTGACTAATGCTAACACCTTGTTCACATGATTATGGAGTTCCATTTATACGGAAACCTGGATGAATTGTTGTTGAGCCCATCGACAACATCTTGGTCTCCTCCATGATTTGGTTGAACATTACACTAGTGTTGGAAACTTGTGTAAGCATTTTCTTCATGACCCGTTCGTGAAGCATATGTTTGGACGAAAGAAGTGAGTCCCTCTAATTCATGTGCACTTGATGCAAGTTGCCGCCATGAATTTGAGAAGGTTTGTTTTACCTCCTCTGGAATCATCCCAAGTCAGTCATGCACGTGCGAAGTATTCTATGGTCTGATAGACTGATCATCATCATTCCATACGTATCCCTAGCACACCAAGCCACTGATTGATTTGTTCAAGAAGAAGGAGTTCCTTCATAAGAGCTAGTCATGACCTATGTTAGGACTTCGTTATCCTCGATGATGGTTCCCAATCTAAACTCGGTAGTGTTTTACTATAAGACTACTATGTGGTCATGCTTGTCTAGGATAGCATGTTCACATGTGTTGTAACATCCCAAATTTTCAATTTGGAATGTTATAGATCATCAATGCATATCATATTTATTTTGCATTTTGGTTGATCCTAGAAATTCTACGCAACTCAATGACCCACGGAGAGAGTTGGGGATTTCGATATTTTCATATTTGAGTTCTCTCAAATTTTGAGAATAGGATCATTTGATTTTATTTATTTTATCATCAATTATTTCTAATACAGAAATATGAGAGAGGGAATAAAATGACTTTACCAAAATAAAGAAATATTGAGGATTTAATAATAAAATCAAATAAGATTTTATTTCGGAGTTTTTCGGTGTTTTATTTGAAATTAGGAAAAAAATGCGTTTTTCAAAATTGCATTTAGGTCCCAAATAAATGTTCACCTTGTGAGGCTTGATTTTAGAAGCTCGTGAAAATTTATTTCGGAAATTTTGGAGTCCGTTTAGTATTTCTTTTTTTTCTTTTCTTCCGAGCGGAATATATAAAAAAACGCGCCGCGCGCCGACTGGGCCAAGGCCTAGCCGACGGCCCACCCCGCCACCTGCGTCTCCCTCCAGGAGACCGGAGCCGCGCCGCCGCCCGAGTCCGGCTCAGGGCCGCCGCCGTGCCCCCTCCCCCAAGGCAGCACCCCCTCCCTCTCTTAAATACCGAGCCGCCCCGCCGCCCCTTACCTCACCCCGCCCCGCCGCCCGCCAAGCCGCAGCCGCCT
>NC_041390.1:278642959-278651122 GCF_002162155.2 Triticum dicoccoides
ACGCTGCCGCCGCCGCTGCCGCTGCTGCGCCGCCCCGCATAGCCGCCACCGCCGGAGCCCCACCCCGCCCGCCGGAGTACCTCGCCGGAGGTATAGCCGCCGCCGTTCGTTTTTTTTTTAAACAAAATAACCGCCTCGGTTTTTTTTCGAAACCCTAGATCGGTTTATTTCTCTGGTTTATTTAATTAGTGAACGTTCACCGATTCGTTCGTTTTAACGAACGTGTTCATCGTTTAGTTTCAGATAACGAACGTTCGTTTGTTAATCTGTTCTTCATTTTTCTTTTCTCGGATTAAATCCGCGATTTTTCTAATCGCAATTCCTGATCCGATTTTTGTTTTAGTTTAACTTTTCGCTCGTTTATCGGAATCAGGCGATTCAAGCGCCTAGGGATTCGTCTCGAAACCCTCTATCCATTTAACCAACCTAAACAAGATTTTGCTACTGTAAAATTTGCTTTAGATCCAGATTGCTAGAACGAAGTTGTTTTCTTTCGCCGTTTGTCTTTCGTTGCTTCGTTCGATTTGATTCTTTTGCCAACCGGAGTTCTCAAGTTGAACCTTCTGGTTAGATCTCTTATTTGAGTTTTACCTGTGCATTAGATGAGTACTTATTGTATGCTCATTTGTTTGTTTGCGATAGAGTATCCGGAGTGCGCCGCCTATTACTTCAAATCGCTAGGTTTCCCGGATCATCAGCAAGGCAAGTAACACTTTGATCATACCTTCTCTACTACCCAGTTTTATTGCATTAGATCAATCCACACACATTGCATGATTAAGATCTAATCAAATTGTGGGATGGGAAGTAGATGAGGTAGTACCTATTACCAGTTTATTTTTCAAACCTTTGGGAGTTACTTCTACATTTGCTTATCATGCCATGCTATGCTAGTAGACGTGGATTGAGTGAGTGAAATCCATTGACAGATGTGAGATTGTTAATTAATGGTTTATCTAAGGTGGCAACTTAAACACACATCTAGGTGGATTGAGGCACCTGGGTATTCCAGGACTTGCCTGTTTTCTTTTGGACCGCCACCCAGGCTCAAAGGGATCATAAGACTATTCATACTAGAAACTTCCGTGTGCAGCCACAAGCTATTATGGGCTCTAGCATAGTTGACTAAGTTGTGCGAACTCTTACAGTGGTAGACTAGCAGATGTAGGGGATGTAGGTGGTACGGTCTAGCCGATCGTAAGGTGCTAGTGCTTCTGAAAGACTATGTCTCGGTCATCCGTCTTCTCAAACACCCTGTAGTGCGAGAAACCAAACAGAGGCGATCGAGTCTTGTGGGGAGAAGTGCGCAAACCTCTGCAGAGTGTAACAAACTAATCATGATTAGCCGTGTCCCCGGTTATGGACATCTTGAGTATCTAGTACTTGGATTATCATGTGAATCTCAACATGTTACTCTAAATTAATTTTGTTGGGTTATGTTTAATGATGATGCTTAATTGGGATTGAGAATGCTGTCAACCATTCTCAATGTTTAACCACTACCATGATAGTTAAATAAAATTATTCCTTTGAAGTAAAGAAAAATTGGCTTTACGCAAAAACTGTAACCATAGAGCTTTCCACCAGCCAAATATGCATATAGTATAGCTGTTTCATTCCATTACTCTCTATGTGTTACCTTGCCAGCATATTCCATGTGCTGACCCATTTTCGGGCTGCAACATTAATGTTGCACACTTTTCAGACGACGATTAAGGAGTTTTTAGGTCGTGGTTCTATACTCAGTGATGTCGTTGGAGTTGATGGACTCACTTATCTTCCAAGCATTCCGTTGTTATCGTTATTAGATGGCCTTAAGCCATATTTATTGTAATAAGTTCTCTTCTAAGACACTCGATGTAATAAGTGTGTGATTGCTACTCTGCTATAAATCCTCCGAGTACTGTGTGGTGTCAGCATTACTGATCCAGGGATGACACCGGAGCACAGAGATCAGACTGTTTGAGGTCTGGTCACTACAGAGATGGTGTCAGAGCACACATTGACTGTAGGACACGACCACTAAGCTAAAAGACCTAGATCACTATTCACTCTCTTCTCTTTTGACTCCTCATCTTTTCTACTCTTTAGGATGGCGGATGCAAGGAACAAGTTCACACAACCGAATGAAGATACACCCTTTGGACGACACTTGAAGGAAGTCACTAGATACCTGAACATAGGAGTACCAAGCTTCACGAGAACCTACAACGCCACTTTACCTGAAGAAGAGCGCTGGATGATTCAAGTTCAAGTTCCAGGAAGGACATTCATGCCAGTCACTGAGCCCATAGAGTTTTCTTTTGATGCACCAACTTGGAGTCTAGGAAAGAGCATGGCAGCTCACATTGCCATGGGACGCATTGGAGAAGTCTACAGCAAGGATCTCAAGGATACTATCTACCAGATTTGTGGGCGCCGAGATGAACACTGGGAGATGATCAGCACCAGGAAGGATAGATCAATCGCAGCTTTTATCCAGGAATTAAACCAGCACATTCAATGCTAGGAGAACTAGATGTGTGCCGACATGATAGATCTGAAGAAGGCTAAGACTAGAATCAAGGAACTGGAGGAAGAACTCAAGGCTACACATGAAGATTATGAAGAAGAAACTGAAGTATTAGTGGAGAAGAATGACGACCTGATCAAGAAGATTGGAATATTTATGGGAGGCCTGACACCAGTAGCTGAAGACGAAGAACCCAAGGAAATTAACCCAGAAGACTACATCATCATCGACGGCATCGACTCGGAACCAGACAGTAGCGATGATGACTAAGTTGATGAAGCTGGAGCAGATATCATGGAGTCAACGACCGAAGAATATTTCTAGTAGACCACCTCCTCAGTAGTAGTAGTCCACCATGTAAATATAGTAGCCCGAGCACTTTTGCGATAGTTAGATCGATTGTATGCCCTTGTTTGATTGAATGAAGTGAATTGTTTGCTTTTGCCTCATGTGCATATGGGTAGTGTTTTCTCTTTAGACCCCCTCTATTCTTATATCTCATATTTTCTAAACCCTCAGATGCCTCCGAGACGTGACCCCGAATTTGCCTTCCCATCGGAGCTCACCCAGTTGATCCAGCAGCAGAACACATTGATACAGTTGCTAGTCCAGAATCAGAATCGGGGGAACAACAACAACAACCCACCACCACCACCACCACCTGTTGACCACTTAGCCCATTTTCTTAGGCTGAATCCGCCGGTGTTTTCCAGTAGCACCGAGCCGATAGTAGCAGATGATTGGCTCCGCAAGACAGCTAGGGAGTTGACCACAGCAGGATGCATAGATGCGGAGAAGGTGAAGTTTGCCGCACATCAGTTAGAAGGACCCGCAGCATCATGGTGGGAGAATTTCACAGCCACTTTCCCAGTAGGCACTGTCACATGGGACCAGTTTCAGCAGGCTTTCCGTACTGCCCATGTTTCAGCAGGAGCTGTGGCCATGAAGAAGCGTGAGTTTCATAACTTGCGCCAAGGAGGACGGACAGTTGGCCAATATGTGGAGGAATTTAGTAAGTTAGCACGTTATGCCCCAGATGACGTTGCTACGGATGCAGCTAAGCAAGAGAAGTTTCTGGAAGGAATGAATGATAAGTAGATCATGCAGTTGATGGTAGCCACCTTCAACAACTACCAGGAGTTGGTAGATCGTGCTCTTATGATTGAAGGGAAGCAGCAGCAAATTGAGAATCGCAAGAGGAAGTATGGACAAGGAAAGTACAATTCAGGAGCTCAGCAGAAGCCACGTTTTACCCCTAGACCAGGAGGACATTTTCAGCATACCCATGGAGGAGGTAGCTCGCACAATCACAATGGCACCAAGAATGGTAATGGCAATGGAGGAAGCAACGGCCAGAACCGCACCAACCCCTCAACCCCAGCCAAGAAGGACTTGAGCCAAGTCACTTGCTATAAGTGTTCGAAGACCGGACATTATGCCAATGAATGTCCTGAAGGCCAAAATGGCAATGGAAGTTTTGGGAAGAAGCCGAACCCTTTCAACAGGGGACAGGTGAACCACGTTAGCGTGGAGGAGGTTGAAGCTCAGCCCGATGCAGTAATAGGTAAGTTTTTGGTTAAGTCATTTACTGCACTAGTTCTTTTTGATACAGGTGCATCGCACTCATACATCGCAAGGGGATTTGTGGATAAGTATAACCTACCAACCCAAGCCCTTAGGTCACCCATGTTAGTAACCTCGCCCGGAGCAGAATATGTGGCTAGTCTATGGTGTGATTGGTTACCATTAAGGATTGGTAACTATGTTTTTCCCTCAGACCTAATAGTATTGAAATCTCAAGGATTGGATGTGATATTAGGCATGGATTGGTTATCAAAGTATGAAGGAAATATTGAATGTGCTAGTAAGTCAATTTTTCTTACTACCCCAGAAGGGAGAAGGATCAAGTATGTATCCCGGCATGTGCCAAAGAGTGCCCAGGTAAATTGCCTAACAGGAGTTGTGCAGGAGGAAGTACCGGTGGTAAGGGATTTCCCTGATGTATTCCCAGAAGAGTTGCCAGGCATGCCACCGGATAGAGATATTGAGTTTTTGATTGAGCTATTGCCAGGCACAGGGCCAATATCAAAGAGACCATATAGGATGCCAGCAAAGGATTTCGTGGAAATTAAGAAGCAGATTAAGGAGTTACTAGATAAGGGATATATTCGCCCAAGTTCTTCACCTTGGGGATCGCCAGTACTTCTAGTGGAGAAGAAGGATGGATCGTTAAGGATGGTTGTTGATTATCGAGGATTGAATGAAGTAATGATCAAGAACAAGTACCCACTACCAATGATCAACGATCTGTTTGATCGATTGCAAGGAGCTAAGGTATTTTCCAAGATCGATCTGCGATCAGGATACCACCAGTTGAAGATTCGAGAACAGGATATTCTGAAGACAGCTTTTACTACCAGATACGGGTTGTATGAGTATACCTTTATGTCATTTGGTCTGACTAACGCACCTGCCTATTTTATGAACATGATGAACAAAGTGTTTATGGAGTTCTTGGATAAGTTCGTCGTAGTGTTCATTGATGATATCCTGGTTTATTCGAAAAATGAAGAGGAACATAAGGAGCATTTGCGTTTGGTACTTGGAAAACTCAGAGAACATCAATTATATGCCAATTTCAGCAAATGTGAGTTTTGGTTGAAGGAAGTAGGATTCCTCGGACATGTTATATCTGGAGAAGGTATAGCAGTAGATCCCGCTAAATTTGAAACCATGACCACGTGGGAAGCCCCAACAACAGTTGGAGAGATCCGGAGTTTTCTTGGACTCACAGGATACTACCGGAGATTTATTGAGAATTTCTCAAAGATTGCGAAGCCTATGACTGAGTTGTTGAAGAAGGATACCAAGTTCATATGGACAGAGGAGTGTGAGGCTAGTTTCCAGGAGTTGAAGAAACATTTGGTTACCTCACCAGTGTTGATTTTGCCAGACCAGACCAAAGATTATGAGGTGTACTGCGACGCTTCACGTCGAGGACTTAGAGCAGTGCTTATGCAGGAAGGGAGAGTTGTTTCATATGCCTCAAGACAACTGAAGCCTCATGAGTTGAATTATGCCACGCATGATTTGGAGTTAGCAGCCATAGTGCATGCGTTGAAAACATGGAGACATTTTCTCATTGGTAATCATTGTGAGGTGTACACGGATCATAAGAGTTTGAAGTACATTTTCACCCAGAAGGAGTTGAATCTCAGACAAAGGAGATGGTTGGACCTTATCAAGGATTATGGTATGAAATTGCATTATCACCCCGGAAAGGCTAATGTAGTAGCTGACGCATTAAGCCGCAAGAGCCATGTCAATACATTAATGACGGGAGAAATACCCAAGGAGTTAGCAGAAAATCTTCGTGAACTATGTTTGGAAATAGTTCCGAGAGGCTATGTAGCAGCATTGGAGATTCAGTCAACTTTGATGGATAGAATCAGAGAAGCTCAGAAAGCTGACAAAGAGATTGCCTCTATAAAGGAGAAACTGAGCAAAGGAAAAGCTAAAGGATTTCGTGAGGATGAACACGACACCCTATGGTTTGAAGACCGTGTTTACGTGCCCAATGACCCGGAGATCGGGAAGTTGATACTGCAAGAGGCACATGACTCACCATATTCGATTCACCCAGGAAACACCAAGATGTATTTGGATTTGAAGGATATTTTCTGGTGGACCAGAATGAAGAAGGATATTGCGGAGTATGTAGCAGTTTGTGATGTATGCCAGAGAGTAAAGGCAGAGCATCAGAAGCCAGCAGGATTGTTACAACCATTGCTGATACCCGAATGGAAGTGGGATAAGATAGGCATGGATTTTACCACGGGATTGCCCAGGACTCGTTCAGGCTATGACTCAATTTGGGTTGTAGTCGATCGATTGACGAAAGTAGCTCATTTCATCCCAGTAAAGACCACTTACACCAGTGCTAAGTTGGAAAAGATATACATGACCAGGATTGTATGTCTGCATGGAGTTCCAAGGAGTATCGTATCAGATAGAGGAACCCAGTTTACCTCAAAGTTCTGGAAGTAGTTGCACGAAACTTTGGGAACCAGGCTAGAATTTAGTACAGCTTTTCATCCACAGACAGATGGACAGGCTGAGAGAGTCAATCAAATTTTGGAGGATATGCTGAGAGCTTGTGCGCTAGATTATGGATCTAGTTGGGACGACAATTTGCCATATGCAGAGTTCTCTTACAACAACAGTTACCAAACCAGTTTAAAGATCGCCCCTTTCGAAGCCTTGTACGGAAGGAGGTGCAGGACACTGTTGTCATGGGACGAAGTTGGAGACCGTCAGTTGTTTGGTCCTGACTTGATTAAAGAGTCTGAACAGAAGGTGAACTTGATTCGTGATAGGCTCAAGGTAGCCCAGTCCAGACAGAAGAGTTATGCAGATTCTAAACGCAAGGAGACAGTTTATGAAGTTGGAGATAGAGCTTATCTTCGAGTATCTCCACTTCGTGGAACAAAGCGTTTTGGAGTTAAAGGGAAGTTAGCACCACGATTTGTAGGACCATATCGAGTACTGGAACGTATGGGGGAAGTAGCCTACAAGTTGGAATTTCCTGAAGGATTGTCAGGAGTTCATGATGTGTTCCATGTTTCTCAGCTGAAGAAGTGTCACACAAAGATGGCTGACATACCGTTGAGAGATACAGTGCCTTTGGAAACTATTCAGTTGGATAACGATTTCACCTACGAGGAGAAGCCAGTTAAGATCCTCGAGTTTGCCAACTGAATTACTCGCAGCAAGGTTATCAAGTTTTGCAAAGTTAAGTGCAGCCACCACTCAGAGGATGAAGCCACCTGGGAGCGAGAGGAAGATTTGTTCAAGGACCACCCTCACCTATTTTCTAGCCAACCCGAATCTCGAGGGCGAGATTCATCTTAAGGGGGGTAGGTTTGTAACATCCCAAATTTTCAATTTGGAATGTTATACATTAGATCATCAATGCATATCATATTTCTTTTGCATTTTAGTTGATCCTAGAAATTCTACGCAACTCAATGACCCACGGAGAGAGTTGGGGATTTCGATATTTTCATATTTGAGTTCTCTCAAATTTTGAGAATAGGATCATTTGATTTTATTTATTTTATCATCAATTATTTCTAGTACATAAATATGAGAGAGGGAATAAAATGACTTTCCCAAAATAAAGAAATATTTAGGATTTAATAATAAAATCAAATAAGATTTTATTTCGGAGTTTTTCGGTGTTTTATTTGAAATTAGGAAAAAAATGCGTTTTTCAAAATTGCATTTAGGTCCCAAATAAATGTTCACCTTGTGAGGCTTGATTTTAGAAGCCCGTGAAAATTTATTTCGGAAATTTTGGAGTCCGTTTAGTATTTCTTTTTTTTCTTTTCTTCCGAGCGGAATATATATATATAAAAAAACGCGCCGCACGCCGACTGGGCCAAGGCCCAGCCGACGGCCCACCTCGCCGCCTGCGTCTCCCTCCAGGAGACCGGAGCCGCGCCGCCGCCCGAGTCCGGCTCGGGGCCGCCGTCGTGCCCCCTCCCCCAAGGCAGCACCCCCTTCCTCTCTTAAATACCGAGCCGCCCCGCCGCCCCTCACCTCACCCCGCCCCGCCGCCCGCCAAGCCGCAGCCGCCCCACCGCCTGCGC
>NC_041390.1:278651722-278739266 GCF_002162155.2 Triticum dicoccoides
CCCGCATAGCCGCCGCCGCCGGAGCCCCGCCCCGCCCGCCAGAGTACCTTGCCGGAGGTATAGCCGCCACCGTTCGCCGTTCGGTTTTTTTTTAAAAAATAACCGCCTTGATTTTTTTCGAAACCCTAGATCGGTTTATTTCTCTGGTTTATTTAATTAGTGAACGTTCACCAATTCGTTCGTTTTAACGAACGCGTTCATCGTTTAGTTTTAGATAACGAACGTTCGTTCGTTAATCTGTTCTTCATTTTTCTTTTCTCGGATTAAATCCGTGATTTTTCTGATCGCGATTCCTGATCCGATTTTCGTTTTAGTTTAACTTTTCGCTCGTTTATTGGAATTAGGCGATTCAAGCACCTAGGGATTCGTCTCGAAACCCTCTATCATTTTAACCAACCTGAACAAGATTTTTCTACTGTAAATTTTCCCTAGATCCAGATTGCTAGAACGAAGTTGTTTTCTTTCGCCGTTTGTCTTTCGTTGCTTCGTTCGATTTGATTCTTTTGCCAACCGGAGTTCTTAAGTTGAACCTTCTGGTTAGATCTCTTATTTGAATTTTACATGTGCATTAGATGAGTACTTATTGTATGCTCATTTGTTTGTTTGCGATAGAGTATCCGGAGTGCGCCGCCTGTTACCTCGAATCGCTAGGTTTCCCGGATCATCAGCAAGGCAAGTAACACTTTGATCATACCTTCTCTACTACCCAGTTTTATTGCATTAGATCAATCCACACACATTGCATGATTAGGATCTAATTAAATTGTGGGATGGGAAGTAGATGAGGTAGTACCTATTACCAGTTTATTTTTCAAACCTTTGGGAGTTACTTCTACGTTTGCTTATCATGCCATGCTATGCTAGTAGACGTGGATTGGGTGAGTGAAATCCATTGACAGATGTGAGATTGTTAATTAATGGTTTATCTAAGGTGGCAACTTAAACACACATTTGGGTGGATTGAGGCACCTGGGTATTCCAGGACTTGCATGTTTTCTTTTGGACCGCCACCCAGGCTCAAAGGGATCATAAGACTATTCATAGTAGAAACTTCCGTGTGCAGCCACAAGCTATTATGGGCTTTAGCATAGTTGACTAAGTTGTGCGAACTCTTACAGTGGTAGACTAGCAGATGTAGGGGATGTAGGTGGTACGGTCTACCCGATCGTAAGGTGCTAGTGCTTCTGAAAGACTATGTCTCGGTCATCCGTCTTCTCAAACACCCTGTAGTGCGAGAAACCAAACGGAGGCAATCGAGTCTTGTGGGGAAAAGTGCGCAAACCTCTGCAGAGTGTAACAAACTAATCATGATTAGTCGTGTCCCTGGTTATGGACATCTTGAGTATCTAGTACTTGGATTATCATGTGAATCTCAACATGTTACTCTAAATTAATTTTGTTGGGTTATGTTAAATGATGATGCTTAATTGGGATTGAGATTGCTGTCAACCATTCTCAATGTTTAACAACTACCATGATAGTTAAATAAAATTATTCCTTTCAAGTAGGGAAAAATTGGCTTTACGCAAAAAATGTAACCATAGAGCTTTCCACCAGCCAAATATGCATATAGTATAGTTGTTTCATTCCATTACTCTCTATGTGTTACCTTGCCAGCATATTCCATGTGTTGACCCGTTTTCGGGCTGCAACGTTAATGTTGCAGACTTTTCAGACGACGATTAAGGAGTTTTTAGGTCGTGGTTCTATACGCAGTGATGCCGTTGGAGTTGATGGACTCACTTATCTTCCAAGCCTTCCGCTGTTATCGTTATTAGATGGCCTTAAGCCATATTTATTGTAATAAGTTCTCTTCTGAGACACTCGATGTAATAAGTGTGTGATTGCTACTCTGCTATAAATCCTCCGAGTACTGTGTGGTGTCAGCATTACTGATCCAGGGATGACACCGGAGCACAGAGATCAGACTGTTTGACGTCTGGTCGCTACATGTGTTCAGCAGGACCAGCTCATGTTCTGGAGCTTGCTATCGTGGTTCATTTCCCAAGAATCTCGCAATGTCATCTCGTCGATTTGTGTTGCAAACTTTCACTTTTCTTTCTAGATTCGAGGAGTCTGGAATATCCTAACACCAACCAGATCTGAATCTCAGGCAGATATGATGGTTGGAACGTGTCCCAAGAATTATAATATTGGTCTCTCGGTAACCCGGTAACGTGGATGTCGTGGCCAACCCACCTAGCCAAAAGGTCTATTATTGTAATATATTGGTTGAAGAAGTTGGTCACCTCCCCATAAGGATCTCGCAGGATCTGCCTCCGTAGTTATTCCTTATGGATTCTTAAGCTTCCGAAGTCCGACCTTTTACTTGATGATCTAGTTATCAAACCATATCTACAAATGGGTTGCGCTAGCACATCAAGGAGAACATTAGAAGCGGGGTGTTAAATGTCTCTCGGTCGATCATCCAGATTTCGTTCCCTTGGCCTCGCTAAGGTGAAATCTGAGAAAGGGGTGTCTTTCTATGCATCTGCATTTTCCATCACTATTTGTCAAGGTAGTAAGATGTGTTGCCAGGATTCTCGACACGGATGTTGGTAGAACCTTGATGAATATGGAAATGCTCAAGTTCCTAAGAGCACACGCAAGCAAAATCATCCCTTGTGTTGTCTTAAACAAGGTAGTCCACATCATCCATCCTAGTCCGAGTATGCCATTTCCTCAAGCTATTTCAAACGATCAGTTGTAAATTGCCTTAAGATTGAATGAAGAGTTTCAATGATCTATGGATCAAAAGTAATTCTTTTGCCACTTAAGGGAATATCTCTGCGAGTCACCTTCTTTAAGGTGTCTCGTTGTGGTATCATGGCAACCCAACTCCTCGCTACGTTGACACCCTTCACCACCCTCCTAGGTGTGGGAATTCCGCTACTTATTTAAACCTTGTCATATGCTCATTTCCATCATTCTTGATGTGTGTATCATGTCTCATCTCGACAGATGTCGCTATGTCTCATTCTGAGAGTTGATCGTCAGTTGCTCGATCTTCGAGAAGATTGATTCTTCGAGAGTTTCTTTTCTTTCCATTATCGCGTTGGATGGAGTTCTCGGAGCAAGACATCGACACAAAGATGGTGATCGTGTCAACGTTCCTATGGAGTGCAACCTGGATCATGAAGACCTTGTTAGCTTGTGCTCCCTCTGTCTTCTTACCTCACGTCTTGAATCTCGAAATGAGATTCTTGTTTAGTGGGGGAGAGTTGTCATAGCCCTAGCATTGGTTGCAGATAGTTGCATCAGTGAGCATCATGCATCCTGTTATTTTCAAGAAACTTGAAATGAGGAAATTGAAAGCCTCAGAAATCATTTTAAAAGAAGGGTAAGAACCCTTCAAATTGCATTCATTGCTTCCAAAATGACTTCATAAATGTTTGATAAATTTGGCAAGGCTTTGAGACCAAACCAAAAATAGTGAACATTTTTGAAGGAATTATTTTGGGAATTTGAAATTAAAGCAATAAGTATTTGAGTTTTGGATTATATTCATTTTTATAGAATATAATTCAAAAGGCCCTGGAATTATTTATGTGCCTCTGGAAAAGTCCATAATGGCAACATAAAAATATTCAGAAGGTTTTGCCATGTTTTGAATTTGTTTTGAATTTTGAATTAGTGGCAAAATGTATAAATAAAAACAAAACAAAACAGAAATAAAACAGAGAAGAGAAAACCTTACATGGAACTTACCTCCTGGCAGCCCACCTGGCCCAACTCTAGCTGGCCCAGCCCACTGCAGTCGCCACCGTCTTCAACCTCCTGCTAGTAGGCAGGAGGGCGTGTGCCTGACGCGCGCCAGCACGCGCGCGCCACCTCCTGCTTGCAGCCGCCTCCCGACGTCGCCCTGGAGATGCCACGCACCTCTCTGCCTCTCTCTCGCTCTCTGGTTCTCTCCCCCCCTCGCTCCTCCGCTTTCTCTCCCCATGGCCGAGCATGCCCACCGCCACCGACGCCGTTTGCCGTGGCCAGAGCCACTGCCCCGCCTCTCCGTCGTGTCTAGAAGAACCGCCCCGTCGCCCTACTCCTCCTCGCCGAGCCACGCTGGTCGGGAAGCCCTACTTCTTCTTGAACGCCGCCGTCTTCTTCTGCGGGATCCAGCGATCGTCGTCGTCGCTCCGTCATCTGCAGGCCTTCCCCAAGCCCGCCGAATACTTCAATCGATGCGCTGTGAGGCCACGATCCTTTTCCCCCTAACCCCGTGCTCGATTGCCTCCCCTAACCGCCCTAACCACCTTGCCGAGCACTCCTCGCCGCCGGCCATGGCGTCGCCACGGCCACAGCTGCTGTAGCTCGCGTCCGAGCCCATCAGCGCGCTCAGCACACTCCCAGGAGCACGTAGCACTTTTCGTCTTCTCCTCTTGTGCACCGTCGCATCGACACCGTCCGCGCCCGAACTCCGGCCACCACGGAAGCGGACACCACCGTCGATCTAGGTCGTCTCCAGTGACCCCACTAGCACCAGCCGACGCGGACGAGGCTCAGGGTTCCAACGGTGCCATTCGCGCCTCGAACTGTGGCCTGTGTTGCGATTCCGCGCATCGCCGCCGTCTCGGACCTCGCCGGCGGTTAGTCGCCGATAGGTCTGACCGAGTGGACCAGGGTTTGACCCCCTGGATCATTAACATGAGGGCCCGAGGCCCTGCTAATTAGTTTAGATGCTAATTAAAATTTAGCTAACCCACTGACTCGCTGACCGTGGGCCCCAGCCCTTCTAATTACTTTAGTTAGGATTTAACTAAACCCTGGTTAGCACTGAGTCAATGACAGGTGGGCCACACCTGTCAGGTTGACCTGGCCAGCCCTGTTGACCTGCTGACGCCAGCATGACGTAATGCTGACGCAGTTAATCATTTTCTGAATTTAAAATAATTCAGAAATTCCAGAAAATGCCCAAAATTTCTAAAATTCATATAAATTAAACCGTAGCTCCAAATGAAATAATTTATATATGAAAAATTATCAGAAAAATCCAAAGAATCTGATTATGGCATTAGCATGCATATTTGAACAACTTATGCCTGCTGATCAGGTCAAATCAAATAAGTGGCATTTAAATAATCACATATGGAGTTCAATTTGAGTCTTTGGTTCAAACCAACTTCATTTAATCTGGTTTTAGTTGCATTAGCTCAAATCACAACATATTGACATGTCATGATCATGCATCATAATGTGCATTGCATTGATTGTATTCTTTCAGTGTTTGCCGGTGATTGTTCCCCCCTCGGTAGACGTATGTTTCGACGATGTGATCAATGACACCGATGAAGAGTTATACTATCTTCAGAAGTGCCAGGCAAGCAAAACCCCCTTGTTCATTCCGATACAATCCCACTCTCTCGCTCTTGCTCTCTTTTACTACATTAGGACAACAACGATTCAACTGCTACATGATGCGGTAGTTGAACCCTTTTCCTCTGCATGACCTGTCATTGCCACAGTAAATAGATGAAACCCACTAGCATGAGTAGGAGTTGTTTGAGCCCTGATGTGCCTACTCATTCATGTTTGTTTGTCATGCCTGCTACTGCTTAGAGTTGAGTCAGGTCTGATTCATCGGGGATGAATCGATGGTGTGTAAACATGTCCTACTGTTGAGAGCAAAGTGTGTGAACACGATTTGGTAAAGGTAGCGGTGAGAGGCCATGTAGGAGTACATGGTGGCTTGTCTCATTGAAGCCGTCCTCAGGAACTGAGTTCTGTGTTTGTGATCCATGAAACAGTTACTACCACGCATTGGGCCCAAAACCAATGGACCCTCTCGGCTTCTTAATCACCCTAGTACTCTGTCCAGGAGTTGCAACTAGTTTCTGGTGTTTGTAGGTTATGTGTTGGCGGCCGTGCGTAGCGCGACCCTAGGGGTGGGCTATGATGCGGTAGATACACCATGGCACGGTGTACCGGGCACCCGTTTGGTGTCTCGGGAACCATGTACACATCGTTCGGGGCCGTATGTGGAAACCTCGGCTGGACTCCCTGCGGATGGAACCTGGATAGGCGATAAACCTGGACTAGAGACTTGAGTGTTTAGGTAGGCCGTGGCCGACACCCTCGTTGGGCTTCTGCTTGAAGGTTGCCAAGTACATGTCGTGTAAATGGCGGTAAGTGTGAGAGCGTGTGTGAAGAAGTACACCCCTGTAAGGTTAACATCATCTATTCGAATAGCCGTGTCCGCGGTAATGGACTTCTGGATTGCCTATAACAGTTCATAGAAAAGTGAAAGTGGATACTCTAAAATGCGCAATATAAGTGTGAGTGCTATGGATGGCCTTCTCGTAGGGAGACGGGAGCGGATCCATAGTGGTGTATTGAATGGTGAATATGTGGACTCGTGTGCGCCACCTCAAAAGAGTTGCTTGCAGTCGTATTTCAGGTTAGCCACTGAGTCAAAGCTGGCTTGCTGCAGTTAAACTCCACCACCCCCTTTATTGATACCGATGCATATGTAGATAGTTCTGATGTAAGTCTTGCTGGGTACATTTGTACTCACGTTTGCTTTGATGTAAGTCTTGCTGGGTACATTTGTACTCACGTTTGCTCAATTTATGTTTTGCGGAGAGACTTCAGTCTCGCTAGTAGTTCCACGTGGACTCCGACGTTTAGCTTGATACCTCGGCTACGATCTTGTGCCCTCGGCAGGATCTGGTAGATAGTCAGACTTCTTAGCCTTTTTCATTCGTAGATGTCTGTACTCAGACATGTTAAGCTTCCGCTTGTGCTTTGATTTGTATGCTATGATTGTTGGGTCTTGAGATCCATGTTTGTAATATCTCGCTCCTCGGATCCTAATGAATAAATACTTGAGTCGTAGAGTTATGTTGTGATGCCATGTTGTATTTGCACATATCGAGCATATTGTGTGTATGACTGAAATGCTTGGTATGTGTGGGATCCGACAATATAGTTGTTTATCCTTGGCAGCCTCTCTTATGGGGAAATGTAGTCTAGTGCTTCCATGAGCCATAGTAGTCCGCTACAGCCCGGTTCAACGGAGTCCTATTAGCCCAGCACTACTGCTCAGGACACTTGACTGGCCGGCATGTGTTTCACTTTGTTCCTATGTCTGTCCCTTCGGGGAAATGTCACGCGGTGACATCTGGAGTCCTGCCTAGCCTGCTACATCCCGGGTTCTCCGGAGCCCTGTTAGCCCAGTGCTACAGCCCGGATTCACTCGCTGATGACCGACATGCTCGATATGATTCATGTATGCCTGTCCCCATAGGTTAATGCCGCTTTGGGTTCACGACTAGCCATGTTGGCCCGGGTTCTTTGTCATATGGATGCTAGCGACACTATCATATACGTGAGCCAAAAGGCACAAACGGCCCCGGGCCAGGTAAGGTGGCACCCGTGGGAATACCGTGCGTGAGGCCGCAAAGTGATATGAAGTGTTACATGCTAGATCGGTGTGACTTAGCACCGGGGTCCTGACAATAGGCGTACCTGAGATATAATGTTTTATTCGTTTCCCATTGACAGCCTTCGGGTTAGTACCTTCGGAATTATTTATTTTGATGGCTCCAGACCGATAAACCTCCTCGATGACATATGGGCCTTCCCATTTTGATAGGATTTTTCCTGCAAAGAATCTGAAACGAGAGTTGTACAAAAGAACATATTCTCCGACTTTAAACTCACGCTTTTGAATTCTTTTGTCATGCCATCTTTTTACTTTTTCTTTGAATAATTTTGCATTTTCCTAAGCTTGGGTTCTCCATTCATCTAGAGAGCTAATATCAAATAACCTTTTTTCACCAGCAAGTTTGAAATCATAGTTGGGCTCTTTGTTGGCCCAATATTCTTTATGTTCTAACTCAAGAGGCAAATGACAAGCTTTTCCATAAACAATTTTATAAGGAGACATACCCATAGGATTTTTATATGTTGTTCTATAAGCCCAAAGTGCATCATCTAATTTCTTAGACCAATTCTTCCTGGACCTATTGACAATCTTTTGCAAAAATTAATTTTATTTCTCTATTGCTAAGTTCGACTTGACCACTAGACTAAGGATGATAAGGTGATGCAATTCTATGGTTAACATCATACTTGGCAAGCATTTTACAGAAAGCACAGTGAATAAAGTGTGAACCACCATCAGTCATTAAATATCTAGGGACTCCAAACCTTGGGAAAATAACTTCCTTAAGCATTTTAATAGAGGTGTTGTGATCAGCACTACTGGTTGGAATAGCTTCTGCCCATTTAGTAACATAATCGACAGCAACCAAAATATGTGTATACCATTAGAGGAAGGAAAAGGTCCCATGTAATCAAATCCCCAAACATCAAATGGTTCAACAGCAAGTGAATGATTCATGGGCATTTCTTCACACTTACCGATATTACCTATCCTTTGACATTAATCACAAGATAAGACGAACTTACGGGCATCCTTGAAGAGAGTAGGCCAATAAAATCCAGATTGCAATGCCTTGTGAGCAGTTCTATCTCCAGCATGATGCCCTCCATAAGCTTCAGAGTGACATTTCTGTAGGATTTGTCCCTTTTCATGCTCAGGTACACAACGTCTAATAATACTATCTACTCCTTTATAAAGATGTGGGTCATCCCAAAAGTAATGTCTTAAATCATAGAAGGATTTTTTTTCTTTTGTTGGTAAGTAAAGCTAGGTGGTAAACATTTAGCAACAATGTAATTAGCATAGTCAGCATACCGAGGAGTACTATGAGAAACATTTATTGCAACTAACTGCTCATCGGGAAAATTATCATCAATAGGTAGTGGATCATCAAGCACATTTTCAAGCCTAGATAAATTATCGCCTACTAGGTTCTCAGCTCCTTTTCTATCAATTATATGTATATCAAATTATTGTAACAAGAGAACCCAAAGAATAAGTGTAGGTTTAGCATCTTTCTTTTTCATAGCAGCATGGTCAGTGTGAACAGTTACTTTGGAATCAACAATATAAGGTCTAAATTTATCACAAGCAAACACAACTGCTAATAATTATTTTTTAGTAGTAGCATAGTTTCTTTGAGCACTGTCTAGAGTTTTACTAGCATAATGAATAACATTAAGTTTTTTATCAACTCTTTGTCCTAGAACAGCACCAACAGCATAATCACTAGCATCACACATAATTTCAAAAGGTAAGTTCCAATCAGGTGGTTGAACAATAGGTGCAGAAATTAAAGCTTTGTTAAGTGTTTCAAAGGCTTCTAAACAATCATCATCAAAAACAAAAGGAATATCCTTTTGCAAGAGACTAATAAGAGGCCTAGAAATATTTGAAAAGTCTTTGATAAAACTCCTATAGAAACCAGCATGACCTAAGAAACTACGAATACCTTTTATATCTTTAGGACATGGCATTTTCTCAATTTCATCAACCTTAGCTTTGTCCACTTCAATACCTCTTTCAGAAATTTATGACCCAAGACAATTCCTTCGTTGACCATAAAGTGACACTTCTCCCAATTCAAGACAAGATTTGTTTGTTCACATCTCTGCAAAACTCAATCAAGATTGCTTAAACAATCATCAAAAGACTTCCCGTAAACAGGAAAGTCATCCATGAAAACCTCAAAAATCTTTTCACAAAAGTCAGAGAATATAGCAGTCATACATCTTTGAAAGGTAGCAGGTGCATTACATAAACCAAAAGGCATATGTCTATAAGCATAGGTTCCAAAGGGACAAGTAAAAGTGGTCTTTTCTTGATCAAGTTGAGAGACAGGTATTTGTGAAAAGCCAGAATATCCATCACGGAAGCAAAAGTGTGTGTGCTTAGATAAGCATTCGAGCATTTGATCAATAAAAGGCAAAGGGTAATGATCTTTTCTAGTTGCTTTGTTTAATTTTCTAAAATCTATTACCATTCTATAGCCTGTAACAATTCTTTGTGGAATAAGTTCATTCTTATCATTAGGAAAAAAAATTATACCTCCTTTCTTAGGAACACAGTGAATAGGACTTACCCATCTACTATTAGCTATAGGATAGATTATACCTACTTCCAGAAGTTTTAATATTTCCGTTCTTACCACTACTTTCATCTTCAGATTTAACCGATGATGGTGATCAACAACGGGTTTAGCATCAGGTTCCATATTACTTTTGTGCTGACATAGAGTGGGACTAGCTAATTCCCTTTAAATCATCAAGAGTATATCCAATAGCAGCTCGGTGCTTCCTTAGAACTTCCAATAATCTTTCTTCTTCATGTTCTGAAAGGTTAGCACTAATAATAACAGGATATATCTTATTTTCATCAAGATAAGCATATTTCAAAGTGTCTGGCAATTGTTTTAATTCAAACACAGGATCACCTTTAGGTGGAGGAGGACCTCATAGAGTTTCAATAGGTAAATTGTGTTTAAGCAGAGGACATTGTTCAAAGACAATTTTATCTATTTCATTTCTTTCATGCATATGAAAATCATTTTCATGGTCATGCAAATATTGTTCTAAAGGATCAGTAGGTGGAACAACAATAGAGGCAAGACCAATTAATTCATCCTTACTAGGCAATTATTTTTCATGAAGCTTTCTACTAAACTTGGAAAAATTAAACTCATGAGACTCATTACCAAAACTAACACCGATAGTTTTTTTCTCACAATCTATCTTAGCATTAACAGTGTTCAAGAAAGGTCTACCAAAGATAATGGGACAAAAGTCATCTTGTGGGGAACCAAGAACAAGAAAATCAATAGGGTATTTTATTTTCCCACACAAGACTTTAACATCTCTAACAATCCCAATCGGTGATATTATGTCTCTATTAGCAAGCTTAATAGTAACATCTATTTCTTCTATTTCTGCGGGTGCTATGTCATTCATAATTTCTTGATATAAGGTATAAGGAATAGCACTCACACTATCACATATGTCACATAAACCATGATAACAGTGATCTCCTATTTTAACTGAGATGACAGGTATGCCAACAATAGGTTTATGTTTGTCCTTTTTATCAGGTTTGGCAATTCTAGTAGCTTCTTCACAGAAGTAAATAACATGCACATCCATATCTTCTTCCAAGATATCTTTAACCATAGCAATACTAGGTTCTAATTTAATTTGTTCAGCAGGTTTAGGTGTTCTAATATAGCTTTTGTTAACCACAGTTGAAAATTTAGCATGTTCCTTTATCCTAACAGGGAAAGGTGGTTTCTCAATATAAGCAGAAGGAACAACTGGAGCAACATTATAAAGTATAGTTTCTTCTTTAACTGGTACCGGTTCTTTAATTTCTTATTTAATAGGTGGGTGATATTTAAACAACTTCTCTTTAGGGAGTTCAACATGAGTAGAAAATGATTCACAAAAAGAGGCTACTATCTCAGAGTTAAGTCCATATTTAGTGCTAAACTTTTGAAAAGCATCGGTATCCATAAAAAATTTAACACAATCATACTTAAGTTTAATACCTAACTCTTTACCTTTGTCGAGTTCCCAATCTTCAGAGTTGCGTTTAATTCTTTCCAAAAGATCCCACCGGAATTCAATAGTCTTCTTCATAAAAGAACCAGCACAAGAAGTATTAAGCATGGTTTGATCATTACGAGAAAGCCGAGCATAAAAAATCTGGATAATAATTTCTCTTGAGAGCTCATAATTGGGGCATGAATATAACATTGACTTAAGCCTCCCCAAAGCTAGAGCAATACTTTCTCCATCACAAGACCAAAAATTATATATATAATTCCGATCACGATGAACTAGATGCATAGGATAAAATTTTTGGTGGAACTCCAATTTCAAACGATTCCAATTCCAAAATCCAATATCATCACATAGCCTATACCATGCCAATGCTTTTCCATTCAAAGATAAAGGGAAAACCTTCTTCATAACTTTATCTCCGGGTAAACCTGCAAGCTTAAACAATCAACAAAATTGTTCTACATATATCAAGTGTATATTAGCATGTTCGGTTCCATCTCCTGCATAAGGATTAGCTAGCAGTCGTTCTATCATACCCGAAGGAATTTCATATTCAATATTTTCAGTAGGTGCAGTAGGTTCAGGGGTAGCTAATTGTGGTTCCGGACGAGGTGAAGATACCCTGAACAAACCCCTCAAAGGATTGATTTCCATCGTAACAAGTGACAATAAATTTCAGCACACTATATAAATGTTTCCTTACCAAATTCCACTTACCAAAGGTGCTTCACTCCCTGGCAATGGTGCCAAAAAATAGGCTTGATGACCCACAAGTATAGGGGATCAATTGTAGCTCTTTTTGATAATTAAGGGTGTCGAACCCAACTAGGTGCAGAAGGAAATGACAAGTAGTTTTTAGTAAGGTAATGTCTGCAAGTGCTGAAATTGTAAGTAGCGGAGTAGTTTGATAGCAAGATAATTTGTAACGGACAAGTAAAGATAATAGTAACTAAAGTGCAGCAAGGTATCCCAATCATTTTTAGGCAAAGGATGGGCCAAAATGGTCTCTTATGATAAGCAAAGCATTCTTGAGGGTACACGGGAATTTCATCTAGTCACTTTCATCATGTTGGTTTAATTCGTGTTCACAACTTTGATAACTTGATATGTGGGTGGACCGGTGCTTAGGTGCTATTGTTACTTGAACAAACCTCCTACTTATGATTAAACCTCCCGCAAGCATCCGCAACTACGAGAAAAGTATTAAGAATAAATTCTAACCATAGCATTAAACTTTTGGATCCAATCGGTCCCTTACGGAATAGCGCATAAACTAGGGTTTAAGTTTCCGTCGCTCTCGCAACCCATCATCTAATTGGTACTCCACAATGCATTCCCTTAGGCCCAAGTATGGTGAAGTGTCATGTAGTCGACGTTCATATGACACCACTAAGGGAATCAGAACATACATACTATCAAAATATCGAACACATATCAATTCACATGATTACTTGCAACATGATTTCTCCCGTGACCTCAAGAACAAAGGTAACTACTCACAAATGATGAACATTCTCATGATCAAAGGGGTATTAAATAGCATATTGGATCTGAACATATAATCTTCCACCAAATAAACCATATAGTAATCAACTACAAGATGTAATCAACACTACTAGTCACCCACAAGTACCAATCTATAGTTCCGGTAACAAGATTGAACACAAGAGATGAACTAGGGTTTGAGAGGAGATGGTGTTCTTGAAGATGTTGATAGAAATTGCCTTCCCCAAGATGGGAGTGTTGTTGTTGGTGATGATGATGATGATGATTTCCCCCTCTGGGAGGGAAGTTCCCCCGGCGAAATCGCTCCGCCGGAGGGCAAAAGTGCTCCTGTCCAAGTTCCGCCTCGAGGCGGTGGTGCTCCGTCCCAAAAGTCCTCCCCTTATTTTTTTCTAGGTCAAAATGACTTATATACCAAAAGATGGGCACCGGAGGTGGGCCGAGGAGAGCACAACCCACCAGGGCGCTCCTGGGCTCCCTAGCGTGCCCAGGTGGGTAGTGCCCACCTGGTGGGGCCCCTCTGGTAGTTATTTGCTCCAATAATTATTAAATAATCCATAAAAAATCTCCATGAAGTTTTAGCTTGTTTGGAGTTGTGCAGAATAGGTGACCTGACGTAACTTTTCCAGGTTCAGATTTCCAACTGCCAGAATTCTCCCTCTTGGTGTGTATCTTGCAAATTATGAGAGAAAAGGCATTATAATTACTCCAAAAAGCATTATTATGGACAAAAACTTTGTAAATAACAGTAAGAAAACTTGATGCAAAATGGACGTATCATCGTCCACTGCCTTGGTGCTCTCGGCGCGGCGTGGTCAATGTGGTCAAGGAACAGACTTCCTTCGGAAGAGTACTGTACGTGGAGAGGCTGACAGCTGGATCCACGGTCGCAGCAAGGAAGTGCCTCCTTATTACGCGCAAAAATGATTCCTCCACCTGACAGCAGGGACCCACTGGACAGGTGTCGGTGCAACAAACCCTGGTTCTGTTGCCTAGACTGTGTACAGGCACGAGAACGAGGTTGAATGTGACGCCCTCGATTCAATCGTACATTAATCATACACGCAAATGTGTACGATCAAGATCAAGGACTCACGGGAAGATATCACAACACAACTGTAGACACAAATTTAAATAATACAAGCTTTATATTACAAGCCAGGGGCCTCGAGGGCTCGAATACATAAGCTTGAAAACACAAGAGTCAGCGGAAGCAACAATATCTGAGTACAAACATAAGTTAGACAAGTTTGCCTTAAGAAGGCTAGCACAAAAGCAACAACGATCGAAAAGGCAAGGCCTCCTGCCTGGGAACCTCCTAACTATTCCAAATCGTCAGCGGTCGTCATGTAGTAGTTGGCATCCTCCGGGTAGTAGTAGTCATCAGTGGCGTCGTCTGGCTCCTGGGATCCGTCATCTGGTCGCAATAATCGGGTATGGGGGAAAAAGAAGTAGCAAAGCAACCGTGAGTACTCATCCAAAGTAATCGCAAGACTTACATCAGATCTAAACTAAGTATGCATCTGTATCAAAGGAAAGGGTTGTGTTTGTGGACTAAACTGCAGAATGCCAGAAGGGAAGGGGAAATCCTAGCCTACCGAAGACTACCATCTTCTGGAAACCACCATCTTGCAGCAACAGGAGGGAGTAGAGTAGCATAAAGTAAAGTAGTAGAAGTGTTATCAGCCTCGGCCAGAGATCCTTTCTCGACTCCCTGTGAGAAAGCAATCCCAAAGCCATACTATCCAGTTATCATCACAATCCATTTCTCATAACCATTTCTCATCTCAAGTATCTAGTTCTAGTTGTATCGATCAGGATACAACTCCAAGTATCCGTTACCATAGGACAGGCTATCGATAGATGTTTTCTTCCCTGCAGGGGTGCACCAACTTACCCACCACGCTCGCTTAACTCCGGCCGGACACACTTTCCTGGGTCAAACCTGGCCTCAGCCAAACAATACGCCGCAACCCGACCTAGGCTTAATAGAGAGGCCAGCACGCCGGACTAAACCTATGCCCCCAGGGGTCATGGGCCATCTCCTCGGGAACTCCTGCACGTTGCGTACGCGGCCGGTGAGCAGACCTAGCTACCTCCTTCAACAAGGTAGGTGCTTTCCAGTCCAACCCGGCGCGCGCCGCTTAGTCACTGACGTCTATTAAGCTTCAGCTGATGTATACGACGCAGAACGCGCATACTATGCCCACGTGATGGTTAGTGCTATCAGGCCAGAGGCCCCTCAGATCAAATATCCAAATCGTAGTGGATTAGGAACGCGCGGTAACGAGCAGAGACTCACGATCGATGTGACCCCATCGCCCCGTCTCGAGTTCTTGCGACAAGGGCTAAGGATGCCCCGCCACGCCTCGTAGGTATCTTGCGGGCACCTTCCAGGTCAACCCGACTCCACATCACTCGTAATTAAGCTCGCTCGGGTACCCCTCAGGGTCGACCCGTCTTTAGTAACATGGCTCAGTGTAAAGTCATAGTAACCATAGTAACTGTGTGTCTAACACCAAGGGAAAAACCCGAGGAATCACCCCCGGTGAATCCCACTCGATGTTATCATCAAGGTGAGTGTAAGAGGATCCATCCTCGAGGTTCACACTTGAGGGGTTGCACGACAGAGCGGTAACGAAAGTTGTTAAGGAGGAAATCACCCTCGATGACCCCGACCGGATAGCTACACTACAGATATCTCATAAGGAGTGATGTAAGAGGTTCCACCCTCGGCACTTGATAGTAACTCTGCAGAGTCATACAACTAGGGTGGTGATGTGCGGTGTCGGGGCCTAGACATCGATCACGTGATCGAGTCATCGAACATAAAGCAAGGCAACTGGGACAAGGTGGGGTCACTGATGGATCTCTAACCAACATATACTAAGCAGTTTAGGATAAGCAGGTAAGGTATGAAAGCAGGTAACAACAACAGGCTATGCATCAGAGTAGGATCATACAGAAAGCAGTAGCAGTTCTAATGCAAGCTTGAGAGGGAAGAAATGGGCGATATCGGAATGCTCAAGGGGGGGTTTGCTTGCCTGGTTGCTTTGGCAAGGAGGGGTCGTCGGGGATGTAGTCGTACTCAGTCGCATCAACGTCGGTCTCGGGGTCTACCGGAGAAGAAGAGGGGGAGAAATAGTAAATACGGGCCAAACAAGCATCACAAAAATATAACAAGGCAAAACGAGGTGCCAAGCGTGACCTAACTCAGTACTAGGCGATACTGGCGAAGGGGGAAAACATCCGGGAAAGTTTTCCCGGAGTTAGGCATTTTCGGACAGATGAAATGAAAGGGGACGGTTACAGGTTTGCTATGCTAGGGACGTGTGGCGGACGAACGGGTTGCGTATCCTGGTTCGTCTCGTCGTTTTGAGCAACTTTCATGTAGAAAACATTTTCATCCGAGCTACGGTTTATTTTATATTTATTTTAAAAGATTTAAACAATTTCTGAATTTCTATTAATTCGGAAAAAAAACTGGAATTTTCCATGGGTACACAGAGTATAACCAGCCAGGGTGTACGACAAGTGGGGCCAGTCAAAGTCAACATAGTTGATGTTGACTTGGTCAAAAGTGAACAGTGCAAGAGGGTCCCATATGTCATTGGCTTAGACATTTTTTATAAAACTAATTTTATTTAAACTAACTGTAGATCCACGCGTCACCGGCTATTAGACTAACTTAGCACTAACTTTAATCCTAAACTAAACTAGTCCTAATTAACACAAGGGCCGGCCACATACGGCCGGGGCCGTGGCCAAGCCGGCCACACACACACACAAGCACGCAACACACAATACTAGAAGTCAGTTATGTTGTTTTCTTAACAGAAGATAGCATTTTTTGATTTTTGTAGGATTTAATCCATGCATCGAAAGGATTTGGTCCAGTGGGATAAAATAAAGTTTGTCAAGTATACATTCTACTCATATTTTTCCTGGCATTTTTGACAGTTGTTTAACCACTGATTAGGGGCAGTTTAGAGGGCTAGTCATTGCAGAAAAACAAAAGCTAGCTAGTAGCATCTACAGTAGCAATCAACAGCAGCAACATAACTTCAGCAGAGTAGCCGCAACAGAGTAGCGGTGGACGCGCGACAGTTGTGGACAGCAGCGGGTGCGGACACGCGCGAGTGGACGTGCGCGGGGCGCGGCCAGGCAAGCAGCGGGCGGCGCCGGGCAATGACAGCGCCGGGGCAGCCGGGAGCGGCGGCGCTAGGCGCGGGTGAAGACAGCGCATAGCAGCAGGCGGGGCTGCAAGCAGAACAGCGGCGGCGTCGGGCAGAAGCAGGGGAAGCAGTAGCGATGGCGCGGTGAGCCGGGCCTGGGTGGCCACGCGCGCAGGACGCGGGCGCGCGCGGGGGTCGGCTAGGCGCTTCGGGACGCGGTCAGGACGCGACAGGGGAGCCCGGGGCGCGGGCGACGGTTGGTGAGCGCGAGGTGGACGGCAGTGGCTTACGGCGGCCTACGGAAAGGATTCAAGAGGGGGACGAGGGGAATCGAACAGGGGCTCACTGCCGTTGCAGGGACGGCCCGAGGACGACTCGAGGTGGCCGGAGCCATCGACGGCGTGCGGCAGCCCAGGGAGAAAGACGGTAACGTTCGGGGTCGAAGTAGAGGCGGCGAGCTCGAGTTCGGGCCGGGGAAGATGTAGCGGGGCACGGCGGTGCTCGGGGACGCGTCAGAGGGCCCCAGGGACGGCGGCGGCCGCAGTTACTCCGGCAGCTCGGCCACGGACACACCCGTGGGCGGGCGGATCTGATGGGTAGAGAGCACGGGCGAGGGGAGAGGAATGGAGCAGCTAGGGTTCAGGCAGGGCCTCGGGGCAGGACTTGTAGGCGAGGGGGAGCCACGGGGATGGCTGCACGTGGCCAGGCGCGGGCATGGACGGGGCGCGCGTGTCCACGGCGCTCCTGGTGAGCAGTAGGAAGGAGGAGGTGGCAAGGTGGGCTGGGCTCCCACTGTTGACCTAGAGCCCAGTCCACTAGTAGTTTAGGTCTTTTCTTATTTTTTATTTTTTATTTCTTTTATTTCTTTCTTACTTTGCATTTTAATGGAACTACTAAATGAGTTTTGTTTAATACAAAACTTGGCACAAAAATACATCGCAATATTCTGTATTGGTACAAAAGTCTCAAAGCATTTGGGAGTGTTCAACTATTTTTAGAAATTGAAAAGGTGAGATAATTGGCTGATGATCCACTGAATAAATTTCCATGGGCATTTTGGGAATTCAGAAGAGGTTGGTTCAACATGATAGTGATCAGGGAAATTTATAGGATAAGGTGAACATTTTAGTTTTACTGCCCAAAGAAATAATTTATTCGGCTTATTGGTTACTTGAAAAAGGCTTTCACATTTTGGACAAGTGGCAAGCTACATAGTAATCACGATGACATGACCACCATTAGGTACTGTAGCATGATTCTCGGGGTGTTACATTGAAGCACCAGCCCAAGTCGGAGTACAAGAAACCAAGGGATTTGAAGGACCAACATGCAGATCAGAAGGACCAAGAACGAGCCAAGGAATCAAGATATCGTCAAGAGAAGAAGCCTCCCTTGCCGGGCAGGCGAGCCCAGCAAGGGGCGAGGCCACCCCCCAGAAGCAGACAACCAAGGCACCCCGGCAGGGCCTTCCGGGGCTCACAGAGGCAAAACTGCCTCACCAACCACTCCACCATGACCCACGTTGTTGATCAGTGCGGTGTCAAGCAGCAAAGTGATTAAGTGGCATCCATTCGCCACATGGCAGCCATTTCCTACAGAAGAAACCCACAGATGACACCCGTCCTGTGACATGTCAAGAGAATAGGCGCGGAGCTGGCGAGATAGCCCGGCAAGCCTTGTCGTGCATCCAACGATGTGACGTTAAGCGATGCAGTAAATGCGCCCTGTCAGCCCGCAGAGTTAGGTATGATAGCACTGTTTGCTATCTTATCAGTGCATAATGACTACTTTGCCACTGTGGTTACCCCTTGATCTATAAAAGGAGGCCCATGGCAACCGTATAAGGGGTTAGAAGATTGAACTCACACCCCCATACGTGTGTAGTCTCTGCTGCCTGAGGCAACTCCTGCCGGGCAAGTGTACTACACACCACCGCCATCTTTTCCACCATCAATCCACCAAAGCAGGAGTAGGGTTTTACGCCTGGCGGCGGCCCGAACCTGGGTCATATTGCCCGTGTGATCTCTGTTGTGCTACCTCCATGCTGATCTGCTCTTTGTGCAACGCGTCGCCGCCCTGCCGAACCAGCAAGAGACCTCCTGGTCCCATAGGTGGTCATGGTTTCCTGTGACAACGGACCATCATATTTCGTGAAAAAAATGTTTCCCCCACCTGACTGCTGGGACCCACTAGCTACATCTTCGCACGCAAGGAAGTGCGTCCATATTACGGGCAAAAAATTGATTCTCCCCCTAACAGCTGGGACCCACCAGCTATATCTTCACATGCAAGGAAGTGCCTCCTTATCCTCCCTGACAGTCGGGACCCACCTGGTAGAAGCGTACGTAGCGTTGTCATTCTGTTCACGAACGTGTACGTACATACTGGTCGATCGGTCTGTCTGCAGGCTGCAGCGATGAACCATGGCCGAGTAAAGAAGGGCATGTGTCGTAGTAGAGGCGGGGACGTAGCATGTACATGTATGTATAGCCAGGGTGCAAGAAAGTAAATACGGCCACGTACGTACATACAGGCGGGGTCTCAAACACCTACTCGCGCATACGTACGCCCAGGGCTCGTGTACATGGAGAGCCAGCGCCGACATCCTGTTCATCGGCAGCCAACCGGTTGGGTCGGAACGGAAAAACTGCGTCATCGTGTTCATCAGGAGGCAACGGAATGCGTCGTTTCATCAGGAGCCAACCGACTTGGACGGAACAGCCGAAACGAGGCCTGGCGTATCACAGAACGGAGGAAACGGCCTTGTGTTCGACCGCCTATGGTCGAAACGGGATCCTATTCACCGGGAGGGGTGTGGTGTACCGCAAAACGGAGGAAACAGACTTCTCTTCAACCTCCTACGGTCGAAACGGGGTCCTGTTGATCGGGAGGGGTGTGGCGTGCCGCAAAACGAAGGAAACGGGCTTGTGTTGGAGCGCTACAGTCGAAACGAGAGTCTTGTTCATCGGGAGGGGTGTGGCGTACCGCAAAATGGGACTCCATGGGCTACTGTTCATCCACTGTCTACCGCCTCGCTCCAGCCTCCACGGGCTACTGTTCATCCACCATCAACCTCCTCTAGCCTCCACCTGCGACTGTTCATCCACGGCGTCTCCATCCTGCCTCTACCAGCTACTGTTCATCCAAGGGCTCCTGTTCATCTAGCCTCCACCGGCTACTATTCAACCAGCCCTCTCCACGGGGTCGTGTTCAACCACCCCTCCACGGGCTACTGTTCATGCATCCCTCCATCGGCTACTGTTTAACCGGCCCTCCACCGGCTGTTGTTCATCCAGCCCTCCACGAGGTCTTGTTCATCCACCCCCAACCGGCTCGATCGAGATCCTGTTCAGACAGTGGCAACAGCCTCTACTACCATGGGGTCCTGTTCATCCAACCCCTACCAGGAAATGTTCATCCAACCCCCACTAGGAACTGTTCATCCAACCCCCAACAACGCTCACTATTCATCAACAGGCAGCAGGTTCTATCGGCTTGAGTTTGTTGGAAATATGCCCTAGAGGCAATAATAAAAGTGTTATTATTATATTTCTTTGTTCATGATAATAGTCTTTTATTCATGCTATAACTGTATTATCCGGAAATCGTAATACACGTGTGAATACATAAACCACAATATGTCCCTAGTGAGCCTCTAGTTGACTAGCTCGTTGTGATCAATAGATAGTCATGGTTTCCTGGCTATGGACATTGGATTTCGTTGATAACGGGATCACATCATTAGGAGAATGATGTGATGGACAAGACCCAATCCTAAGCATAGCATAGAGATCGTGTAGTTCGTATGCTAAAGCTTTTCTAATGTCAAGTATCTTTTCCTTAGACCATGAGATTGTGAAACTCCCGGATACCGTAGGAGTGCTTTGGGTGTACCAAACGTCACAACGTAACTGGGTGGCTATAAAGGTGCACTACAGGTATCTCCGAAAGTGTCTGTTGGGTTGGCACGAATCGAGACTGGGATTTGTCACTCCGTGTAAGCGGAGAGGTATCTCTGGGCCCACTCGGTAGGACATCATCATAATGTTCACAATGTGACCAAGGGGTTGATCACGGGATGATGTGTTACGGAACGAGTAAAGAGACTTGCCGGTAATGAGATTGAACAAGGTATCGGCATACCGACGATCGAATCTCGGGCAAGTAAAATACCGCTAGACAAAGGGAATTGTATACGGGATCGATTGAGTCCTTGACATCGTGGTTCATCCGATGAGATCATCGTGGAACATGTGGGAGCTAACATGGGTATCCAGATCCCGCTGTTGGTTATTGACCGGAGAACGTCTCGGTCATGTCTACATGTCTCCCGAACCCGTAGGGTCTACACACTTAAGGTTCGATGACGCTAGGGTTATAAAGGAAGTTTGTATGTGGTTACCGAATGCTGTTCGGAGTCCCGGATGAGATCCCGGACGTCATGAGGAGTTCCGAAATGGTCCGGAGGTAAAGATTTATATATGGAAAGTTGTTGTTCGGGTTCCGGAAAAAGTTCAGGTTTTTTCGGTATTGTACCGAGAAGCTTCCAGAAGGTTCCGGAGGATTCCGGAGGGGTCCGGAGGTCCGGAAATTGTTCCACCACGTCCAATACAGTAGCATGGGCTGTAAGGGGGCGCCCTAGCCTTAATGGGCCAGGGGCACCAGCCCCCCCAAGGCCCATGCGCATGGGAAGGGGAAAACCCTAAAGGGGGAGGCCTCTACTTGACTTGGGAGGCACTCCTCCCCCCTTGGCCGCCCCCCCTAGATGGGATCTAGGGCTGGCCGCACCCCTTGGGGTGGGAAACCCTAAAGGGGGCGCAGCCCCCTTCCCCCCTATATATACTTGAGGTTTTGGGGCTGCCCAACACACGAGAACTTCTCCCTCTTGGCGCAGCCCTACCTCTCGTACTCCTCCTCTTCCGCGGTGCTTGGCGAAGCCCTGCTGGACTACCACGCTCCTCCATCATCACCACGCCATTGTGCTGCTGCTGGATGGAGTCTTCCTCAACCTCTCCCTCTCACCTTGCTGGATCAAGGCATGGGAGACGTCATCGGGCTGTACGTGTGTTGAACGCGGAGGTGCCGTCCGTTCGGCACTAGGATCTCCAGTGATTTGGATCACGACGAGTACGACTCCTTCAACCCCGTTCTCATGAACGCTTCCGCTTAACGATCTACAAGGGTATGTAGATGCACTCTCCTTCCCCTCGTTGTTGGTTTCTCCATAGATAGATCTTGGTGACACGTAGGAAAATTTTGAATTTCTGCTACGTTCCCCAACAGTGGCATCATGAGCTAGGTCTATTGCGTAGACTCTTTGCACGAGTAGAACACAAAGTAGTTGTGGGCGTTTATTTTGTTCAATATGCTTACCGTTACTAGTCCAATCTTGTTTCGACGGTATTGTGGGATGAAGCGGCCCGGACCGACCTTACACGTACTCTTACGTGAGACAGGTTCCACCGACTGACATGCACTTGGTGCATAAGGTGGCTAGCGGGTGCCGGTCTCTCCCACTTTAGTCGGAACGGATTCGATGAAAAGGGTCCTTATGAAGGGTAAATAGCAATTGGCATATCACGTTGTGGTTTTGCATAGGTAAGAAACGTTCTTGCTAGAAACCCATAGCAGCCACGTAAAACATGCAAACAACAATTAGAGGACGTCTAACTTGTTTTTGCAGGGTATGCTATGTGATGTGATATGGCCAAGAAGAATGTGATGAATGATATGTGATGTATGAGATTGATCATGTTCTTGTAATAGGAATCACGACTTGCATGTCGATGAGTATGAAAACTGGCAGGAGCCATAGGAGTTGTCTTACTTTATTGTTTGACCTGCGTGTCATTAAACAACGCCATGTAATTACTTTACTGCTAACCGGTAGCCATAGTAGTAGAAGTAATAGTTGGCGAGGCAACTTCATGAAGACACGATGATGGAGATCATGGTGTCATGCCGGTGAAGATGATGATCATGGAGCCCCGAAGATGGAGATCAAAAGGAGCAATATGATATTGGCCATATCATGTCAGTATTTGATCGCATGTGATGTTTATCATGTTTATACATCTTATTTGTTTAGAACGACGGTAGTAAATAAGATGATCCCTCATTAAAATTTCAAGAAAGTGTTCCCCCTAACTGTGCACCGTTGCTAAAGTTCGTCGCTTCTAAGCACCACGTGATGATCGGGTGTGATGGATTCTTACGTTCACATACAACGGGTGTAAGACAGATTTACACACGCGAAACACTTAGGGTTAACTTGACGAGCCTAGCATGTACAGACATGGCCTCGGAACACGGAGACCGAAAGGTCGAACATGAGTCGTATAGTAGATACGATCAACATGAAGATGTTCACCGATGATGACTAGTCCGTCTCACGTGATGATCGGACACGGCCTAGTTGACTCGGATCATGTAATCACTTAGATGACCAGAGGGATGTCTATCTGAGTGGGAGTTCATAAGATGAACTTAATTATCCTGAACATAGTCAAAAGATCTTTGCAAATTATGTCGTAAGCTCGCGCTTTAGTTCCACTTCTTAGATATGTTCCTAGAGAAAATATAGTTGAAAGTTGATAGTAGCGATTATGCGGACAGTAGAAAGCTTATGTCCTTAATGCACCGCTCAGTGTGATGAACCCCAAATGTCGTCTGTGGATGTTGCGAACATCGGACATACACATTTTGATAACTACGTGATAGTTCAGTTAAATGGTTTAGAGTAGAGGCACCAAAGACGTTTTCGAAACATCGCGGAACATATGAGATGTTTCGAGGGCTGAAATTGGGATTTCAGGCTCGTGCCCACGTCAAGAGGTATGAGACCTCCGACGATTTTCTTAGCCTGCAAACTAAGGGAGAAAGCTCAATTGATGAGCTTGTGCTCAGATTGTCTGAGTGCAACAATCACTTGAATCGAGTGGGAGTTGATCTTCCAGATGAGATAGTGATGTTTCTCCAAAGTCATTGCCACCAAGCTGCTAGAGCTTCGTGATGAACTATAACATATCAGGGATAGAGATGATGATCCTTGAGGTATTCGCGTTGTTTGACACCGTGAAAGTAGAAATCAAGAAGGAGCATCAATTGTTGATGGTTGGTGAAACCACTAGTTTCAAGAAGGGCAAGGGCAAGAAGGGATACTTCATGAAACGGCAAATCAGCTGCTGCTCTAGTGAAGAAACCCAAGGTTGAACCCAAACCCGAGACTAAGTGCTTCTATAATAAGGGGAACAACCACTGGAGCAGAATTACCCTAGATACTTGGTAGATGAGAAGGCTGGCAAAGTCGATAGAAGTATATTGGATATACATTATGTTAATGTGTACTTTACTAGTACTGCTAGTAGCACCAGGGTATTAGATACCGGTTCGGTTGCTAAGTGTTAGTAACTCGAAATATAAGCTACGGAATAAAAGGAGACTAGCTAAAGGTGAGCTGACGATATGTGTTGGAAGTGTTTCCAAGTTTGATGTGATCAAACATCGCACGCTCCCTCTACCATCAAGATTAGTATTAAACCTGAATAATCGTCATTTGGTGTTTGCGTTGAGCATAGACATGATTGGATTATGTCTATCGCAATACGGTTATTCATTTAAGGAGAATAATGGTTACTCTATTTATTTGAATAATGCCTTCAATGGTCTTGCACCTAAAAGAATGGTTTATTGAATCTCGATCGTAGTGATACACATTTTCATGCCAAAAGGTATAAGATAGTAATGATAGTACCACTTACTTGTGGCACTGCCATGTAGGTCATATTGGTATAAAACGCATGAAGAAGCTCCATGTTGATGGATCTTTGGACTCACTCGTTTTTGAAAAGTTTGAGACATGCGAACCATGTCTATTGGTGCATACGCATGAAGAAACTCCATGCAGATGGATTGTTTAGACTCACTTGATTTTGAATCACTTGAGATATGCAAATCATACCACATGGACAAGATGACTGAAAAGCCTAGGTTTCAGTAAGATGGAACAAGATAGCAACTTGTTGGAAGTAACACATTTTGATGTGTGCAGTCCAATGAGTGCTGAGGCATGCAGTGAACATCGTTATATTCTTACTTCACAGATAATTCGAGTAGATGTTGAGAATATTTACTTGATGAAACACAAGTCTGAATTATTGAATGGTTCAAGTAATTTCAGAGTGAAGTAGAAGATCATTGTGACAAGAGGATCAAATGTCTATGATATGATCATAGAGATGAATATCTGAGTTACGAGTTTTGGCACACAATTAAGACATTGTGGAAATTGTTTCACAATTAATACCGCCTGGAACACCATAGTGTGAGGGTGTGTCCGAACATCATAATTGCACCCTATTGGATATGGTGCGTACCATGATGTCTCTTATCGAATTACCACTATCATTCATGGGTTAGGCATTAGAGACAACCGCACTCACTTTAATAGGGCACCACGTAATTCCGTTGAGACGACACCGTTTGAATTATGGTTTGGAGAAACCTAAGCTGTCGTTCCTTAAAAGTTTGGGGCTGCGACACTTATATGAAAAAGTTTCAGGTTGATAAGCTCGAACCCAAAGCGGATAAAATGCATCTTCATAGGACACCTAAAAACAGTTGGGTATACCTCCTAATTCAGATCCGAAAGCAATAGGGATTGTTTCTTGAATCGGGTCCTTTCTCGAGGAAAAGTTTGTCTCGAAAAGTTGAGTGGGAGGATGGTGGAGACTTGATATGGTTATTGAACCATCACTTCAACCAGTGTGTATCAGGGCACAGGAAGTTGTTCACGTGGCACCTACACCAATTGAAGTAGAAACTTATGATAGTGATCATGAAGTTTCGGATCAAGTCACTGCCGTACCTCGTAGGGTGACAAGGATACGTACTACTTCAGAGTGGTACAGTAATCCTGTCTTGAAGGTCATGTTGCTAGACAACAATGAACCTACGAGCTATGGAGAAGCGACGGTGGGCCCAAATTCCGACAAATGGTTAAGAAACCATGAAATCCGAGATAAGATCCATGTATCAGAACAAAGCATGGACTTTGGTGGACTTGCCCAATGATCGGCAAGCCATTAAGATAAATGGATCTTTAAGAAGAAGATGGACGTGGACGGTAATGTCACCGTCTATGAAGCTCGACTTGTGGCGAAGAGTTTTTCACAAGTTCAAGGAGTTGACTACGATGAGATTTTCTCATCCGTAGCGATGCTTAAGTCCGTCGGAATCATGTTAGCATTAGCTGCATTTATGAAATCTGGCAGATGGATGTCAAAACGAGTTTCCTTACCAGTTTTCGTAATGAAAGGTTGTATGTAATACAATCAGAAAGGTTTTGTCGATCCTAAGGATGCTAAAAGGTATGCTAGCTCTAGCGATCCTTCCATGGACTGGAGTAAGCATCTCGGAGTTGGAATGTGCACTTTGATAAGATGATCAAAGATTTTGGGTTTATACAAAGTTTATGAGAAACTTGTATTTCCAAAGAAGTGAGTGGGAGCACTATAGAATTTCTGATGAGTATATGTTGTTGACATGTTGATGATCAGAAATGATTTTCTAGAAAGCATATAGGGTTATTTGAAAGGTGTTTTTCAATAGAAAACCTGGATTAAGCTACTTGAACATTGAGCATCAAGATCTATAAGGATAGATCAAAATGCTTAATAATACTTTCAAATGAGCACATACCTTGACATGATCTTGAAGGTGTTCAAGATGGATCAGTCAAAGAAGGAGTTCTTGCCTGAGTTGTAAGGTATGAAGTTAAGACTTAAAGCTCGACCTCGGCAGAAAAGAGAGAGAGGACGAAGGTCGTCCCCTATGCTTCAGACGTAGGCTCTATAGTATGCTATGCTGTGTACCGCACCTGATGTGTGCCTTGCCGCTTGTCTGGCAAGAGGGTACAAAGGTGATCAAGGAGTGGATCACTAGATAGCGGTCAAAGTTATCCTTAGAGGAATAAGGATATGTTTCTCGATTATGGAGGTGATAAAGAGTTCGACGTAAAGGGTTACGTCGATGCAAGCTTTAACACCTATCCGAGTGACTCTGAGCAGCAAACCGGATACGTATAGTGGAACAACCATTTGGAATAGCTCCAAGTGGAGCGTGGAAGCAGCATTTACAATATGACATAGAGAATTGCAAAGTACATACGGATCTGAATGTTACAGATCCGTTGACTAAAACCTCTCTCACAAGCAGAACATGATCAAACCCCAGAACTCATTGAGTCTTAATCACATGATGATGTGAACTAGTTTAATGACACTAGTAAACTCTTTGGATGTTGGTCACATGGTGATGTGACCTCTTAGTGTTAATCACATGGTGATGTGAACTAGATTATTGACTCTAGTGCAAGTGGGAGACTGTTGGAAATATGCCCTAGAGGCAATAATAAAAGTGTTATTATTATATTTCTTTGTTCATGATAATAGTCTTTTATTCATGCTATAACTGTATTATCCGGAAATCGTAATACACGTGTGAATACATAGACCACAATATGTCCCTAGTGAGCCTCTAGTTGACTAGCTCGTTGTGATCAACAGATAGTCATGGTTTCCTGGCTATGGACATTGGATGTCATTGATAACGGGATCACATCATTAGGAGAATGATGTGATGGACAAGACCCAATCCTAAGCATAGCATAGAGATCGTGTAGTTCGTATGCTAAAGCTTTTCTAATGTCAAGTATCTTTTCCTTAGACCATGAGATTGTGAAACTCCCGGATACCGTAGGAGTGCTTTGGGTGTACCAAACGTCACAACGTAACTGGGTGGCTATAAAGGTGCACTACAGGTATCTCCGAAAGTGTCTGTTGGGTTGGCACGAATCGAGACTGGGATTTGTCACTCCGTGTAAGCGGAGAGGTACCTCTGGGACCACTCGGTAGGACATCATCATAATGTGCACAATGTGACCAAGGGGTTGATCACGGGATGATGTGTTACGGAACGAGTAAAGAGACTTGCCGGTAACGAGATTGAACAAGGTATCGGCATACCGACGATCGAATCTCGGGCAAGTAAAATACCGCTAGACAAAGGGAATTGTATACGGGATCGATTGAGTCCTTGACATCGTGGTTCATCCGATGAGATCATCGTGGAACATGTGGGAGCCAACATGGGTATCCAGATCCCGCTGTTGGTTATTGACCGGAGAACGTCTCGGTCATGTCTACATGTCTCCCGAACCCGTAGGGTCTACACACTTAAGGTTCGATGACGCTAGGGTTATAAAGGAAGTTTGTATGTGGTTACCGAATGTTGTTCGGAGTCCCGAATGAGATCCCGGACGTCACGAGGAGTTCCGGAATGGTCCGGAGGTAAAGATTTATATATGGAAAGTTGTTGTTCGGGTTCCGGAAAAAGTTCGGGTTTTTTCGGTATTGTACCGGGAAGCTTCCAGAAGGTTCCGGAGGATTCCGGAGGGGTCCGGAGGTTTGGAAATTGTTCCACCACGTCCAATACAGTAGCATGGGCTGTAAGGGGGCGCCCTAGCCTTAATGGGCCAGGGGCACCAGCCCCCCCAAGGCCCATGCGCATGGGAAGGGGAAAACCCTAAAGGGGGAGGCCTCCACTTGACTTGGGAGGCACTCCTCCCCCCTTGGCCGCCCCCCCTAGATGGGATCTAGGGCTGGCCGCACCCCTTGGGGTGGGAAACCCTAAAGGGGGCGCAGCCCCCTTCCCCCCTATATATACTTGAGGTTTTGGGGCTGCCCAACACACGAGAACTTCTCCCTCTTGGCGCAGCCCTACCTCTCGTACTCCTCCTCTTCCGCGGTGCTTGGCGAAGCCCTGCTGGACTACCACGCTCCTCCATCATCACCACGCCGTTGTGCTGCTGCTGGATGGAGTCTTCCTCAACCTCTCCCTCTCACCTTGCTAGATCAAGGCATGGGAGACGTCATCGGGCTGTACGTGTGTTGAACGCGGAGGTGTCGTCCGTTCGGCACTAGGATCTCCGGTGATTTGGATCACGACGAGTACGACTCCTTCAACCCCGTTCTCATGAACGCTTCCGCTTAACGATCTACAAGGGTATGTAGATGCACTCTCCTTCCCCTCGTTGCTGGTTTCTCCATAGATAGATCTTGGTGACACATAGGAAAATTTTGAATTTCTGCTACGTTCCCCAACATAGTTAGCAGCAGTAGCGAAGGAATCGCTCGATCGGGTTCTGTTAATAGCTAGATCGATCGATCGCTCGGGTTTAGTAACACGTAGCCTGCAGTGCAATCACCCGGGTTCAGTAGGCGAACGCCTTGCTCGGGTTCAGTTAGAGTCCAACGCCTCGCACCCACCTGCGTACACGTACGAGAGAAACGCGCATCGCTCGGCCCCGACCACCCACCGTAACTGGGAACTGCCCGATATTTTCCTCGCCCTCGCTTCTACCACGGTTTTTTCCGTCATGGACGGCCCAAAGAATGTCATGCAACTGCGTCTCCGGCCCGCCCAGGATGAAAAGCCCATTTTTTGTCATGATTTTTTGTCATAGAAGTGGAGCCCACCACATCTATGATGATACCGGGTTTTGTCACAATTATTGTCATAGAAGTGTCATAAGCATGATAGGAAAAAAATCGTTCGGCCCAAAATGTCACGGATGTGTCTTTTTTTGTAGTGACTCTTTGAGGTTCTTTGTGTTGGATTGAGTACTATGATTCTGAAATTGTTTGATGCATATCGTATAATCAACTCATGGTGAAATTGGAGTATCTAGGTGACATTAGAGTTGGTTGATGTGTATCATATGGTGTTATTTTACTATGAACTCTTGGTTAGATCGATTGGAAAGAATAGCTTGGTGTTATTTTAGTACGAACTCTAGGATAGATTGATCGAAAAGAATATCTTTGAGGTGGTTTCGTACCCTACAAACAATTTCTTCTTACGTTCTCCGCTAGATAGGAACTTTGGAGTGATTCTTCATCGGATGTTGAGGGATGGTTATATGATCCAATTATATTAGCATTGTTGAGAGATTACACTAGCGGAAGTACGAACCCTAGGCATCATTTTCAAGCATTGCAATACCGTTTGTGCTCACTTTTGTTACCTGCTACCTTGCTATTTTTTATTGTTCCTATTACAAACATGAATATCTACTATCATTGCTACACTTGTATCACCATTACTTCATTGAACTAGTGCACCTATACAAAATACCATTGTATTTGGTGTGTTGGGGATACAAGAGTCTTTTTATTATTTGGTTGCAGGGTTGTTTGAGAGAGACCATCTTCATCCTATGCCTCCCATGGATTGATAAACCTTAGGTCATCCACTTGAGGGAAAATTGCTACTGTCCTACAAAACTTTGCGTTTGGAGGCCCAACACAAGTCTACGAGAACAAGTTGTGTAGTAGACATCAGTTGCCCCCACTCCAGTCATGTTGTTTGCAAGGTAATCATCAGTAAATTGCTTTAGAAATCACTGAAAGGCAAAAAATGTTAGATACTCGGGTCTAATAGAGTTACTTGTTGTGGGCAGGGGAAAAGGCAACACATTACTTACCATCCTAAAGTTCACTTTTGTCCTGGACAAAGTGTAAATAAAGAGCTTAATTTCCATCACCTGTTTCTTTCGCCTAACAATCTTTCTTAGTTTCCTCACTTGACGCTTGTTCATGAATATCACATTGCCCCATACGCAAAAGGGATCGAAGTGTGGATCAGTATCGCTCATATATGTACCTATAAGCAACCAGTAAATGTTAGAAGCTAAACTAAGATTGCACAAATGATGTAAAATACAACTACCTATGTTCCTAAGTACAAGTATTTTTAGAGATTTCAATATGAACTACATACGGATGTATATATACATAGTTTAGATTAGAATCTAGATTCACTCATTTTGCTCCGTATGTAGTCTATATTGGAATCTCTAAAAATACTTATATTTAGGAACATACTGTGTATAAGACATGGGATGCGGCCATCCTCGGCGGCAAACAACATCATCGCCCATTATAGCCCTATGTAAGTACATGGAAAGGCAATGTTAACTACAACAGGGTTAGCATCTTCCAAAAATAGCAAATGGTAATAAAATGGCAGCATCTGTAGTGATATCTTCATTGCGAAAGAGTAACACGGTAGCAAAGGGACGGATTAAAAAATGGATAGAATTGTTTACTACAACAGACAACCTAGTATAGCCATTGAAACAGTATTGATAGAAATGAATTGACAGAGTTAAACATCGCAAGGCAGGTGTTGCTAGAGCAGAGAATGAATCTGTTGTTTATAAAAAGGTAGGGAAAATAGAGAAGATGGGCTAGGCGTGTTTACTACAACATGCTTAATACATGAACCGTACAAAAGATGGCCATTGCAACTGGTATTGGTAAGATTCAACTGGTCAGTTCATACTTGGTAAGTCCTGAGGGGTAGTTGCTGGGGCACTTCATATGGATAGCCCGCCCCAAGTCGGCCGCGGCGGAGGTGAGGTGTTCCTCCCGGTCGAAGAGTGGATCAGTGCCGCTGACATGTGTACCTACAAGAAGCAAGTAAATGTTAGAAGCCAAACTGCAATTGCACAGATGATGTAAAATATTGTAAGACATGGGATGCATCTAACCTCGACGGCAAACAACAGCATCGCCCGTTATGGCCCTGCGTAAGTACATGGAAAGGCATGTTAAGTACAAAAGGGTTAGCATCTACTAAAAATACCAAATGGTCAGCATCTCTAGTATATCTTCATTGCAGAGAGTAGCAGGTAGCAAAGGGATAGATTAAAAAATGGATACAACTGTTAATTGCAACATGCTTAACAGCATCCTAAGTCATGTTTTGTAAGTTCGCAGCTCCTATTGGTGAAATTGAGCTAAACAGTTCATACTTCAACATCACACAGTGTGCAGTACTAAAAATAACAAGGCACGTTTAACTACAGCCAGCCTAGTATAGCCATTGAAACCGGTACTGAGAAAAATGCAATTGGTAGAGTTAAACATCGCAAGGCAGGTGTTGCCAGAGCAAAGAATGTCCCAGTTGTCTATAAAAGGGTAGGGAAAATAGCTAAAACGTGTTAGGCATGTTTACTACAACATGCTTAATACATCAACCATACAAAACATAGCCATTGCAACTGGTATCGAGATAGACCAAGACGAAGTCATTTGTGTAGAAAGTCGGAGGAGCGTTGACGAGGCCAAAAGACATGACAGTGTATTCATATGAACCATAGCTTGTTCTGAAAGCCGTCTCGGGAATATCTTGCTCACGGATTCGAATCTGGTGATAACCCATACGGAGATCAAGCTTGGAGAATACTTGGGCACCTTTGAGTTGTTCGAACAGCTCATTGATGTTGGGAAGTGGGTACTTGTTCTTAATAGTCTTCTTGTTCAATGGACGGTAGTCAACACAAAGTCGGTTCGTTCCATCCTTATTCTTCACAAACAGTACTCCACAACCCCACGGAGAAGAACTAGGTCGGATGAGACCCATTCGCTCTTTAATATCGAGTTGCTTCTTCAGCTCCTTCAACTCTTCAGGTCCGAGCTTGTAAGGACGTTTACAAACCGGTTCCGTGCCAGGCTCAAGATCAATGGCGAATTCAACTGGCCGGTGTGGAGGCATTCCTGGAAGCTCTTCTGGAAAGACGTCTTGATATTCGCAAACGACTGGAATTTGAGAGATGGCATCCAGTTCGCCCTTGTCATTGAGAGAAAACAGACGGATGGTATCATCACGAGCGGCAAAGACAATTACATCCTCGGACGAATGAGTCAATTGAATCTGCCTGGCTGCACAATCAAGATGCACCTTGTGCTTAGAAAGCCAGTCCATTCCGAGAATAAGATCGATATCCGAGTCACCCAGAACAATAGGAGAAGCTAGAAATTTGTAGTCGCCCAACGTGATAGAAATATCCGGGACGCAGAAATTAGCTGTCATTTGCTTACCCGGTGACACGATTTGCAAAGAACTTTGCAGATACGGATAATCGCACTCGTACTTTGATGCAAAAGGTTTTGAAATGAAGCAATGCGATGCACCAGTGTCAAAAAGAACTTTTGCAGGAACATCGTTAACAGGAAGGTTACCCATGATGACATCTGACGAGTCCTCTGCCTGAGCTGCATTCACCATGTTAACCTTGGCGTACTTGGGGTTATGCTTGACCACAGCTGTACTTGCCGATCTCACAGGAGGAGGAGGAGGGAGACGCCTCTGATTGAAGCATTTGATGGCATAGTGACCCTTCTGTTGGCACTTGTCGCACGTGACCTCTGAAAGCGGACGGTGATACGGAGCACTCGATCTTGGAGCTTGAGACGAAGTCTTGTTCTGAAAGCCAGGGTTGGGTGGGTGGGAAGATCCACTGCCACCTTTGCTCTTCTGTTGATACGGCTGACGGAACGGAGGAGGAGGAAGCCAATACTTCTGCTTCTTAGCCACTCGAGTTGAGGAAGAAGGAGTAGCATCTCTGACTCGCTTCTTGGAAGCATCGCACTTCAGTTGAGCAGCCTCTTGCTTCAATGCCATGTTGTAAAACTCATCGTACCTCATGGGCTCAAAGAGAACAAGAGCTAGCTGGATTTCTTCTCTGAGACCACCCCTGAACTGGTATATCATGCTCTTCTCGTCAAGGACATCTTGCTTAGCAAAGCGGGCGAGCTTCTGAAGCATCTTGTTGTAGTCATAGACAGACATAGAGCCCTGCTTCAGGTTGCGGAATTCCTCACGCTTGCTTTCAACCACGCTCTGAGGAATATGATGAGCTTTGAAGTCTTGACGGAATTCATCCCAGGTAATCACATGGCCTCCTCTGGAATCTTTGTACTGCTGAAACCATTCTGCAGCTTGGTCTTTGAGTTGGAAGGAAGCGAACTTGACAAAGTCCTCAGGCCTGACGTTAGTACACTTGAAATGCTTGCATAAGTCCACGAGCCAATCATCAGCGTCAGTTGTCTCAACGCAATTGCTGAAGGTCTTTGGCTGGTTAGCAAGGAACTGGTTGAGCGTAGCAAAGTGGTTCTGATTGTTGCCTTGGTTGCCTTGGTTCGCTTGGTTGCGCTCTTGAAGAATTTGCATGATCATCTGCGTGTTTGCATTGGTAGCGGCCATCACAGCTTGCCATGCCTCCGAAGGTGGAGGTGGTGGTGGCGGATCAGGATTCGGAGTCGTGCGCGTTGGAGGAGCCATCCTGAAGAGGTTGACATCCATTAGCACACTGATAGACAAAAATTGAAGCTGAAACCAATGGGATGAAATTGCAACATATAGTCTTCACATCCGAACAAAATGAACGAATGCATTCCAATTGAAATGGTCACATATCCATAAATTGAGAAGCCACTTAGAATTTAGGTAGAGGAATAAAATCAACAAGGTACGAAACAAGAACGAATACTCGGTAAGGATCACCCAATCTCAAACCAAATATCCGTGGAAGAAGAAGAGCTACAAGAATTCCCACCTATGAAACTCCCGAACCTTTCCGGTTATGCAATCAGGTGTTGGGGATACAGGGGAAGCATAATATCTCACCCAAATCTAGCAAATCCTACATCCAGCTGTATCCATCCTTCAACACATAACCAAGAAAAACTTCGGAAATCTTCTACCTCAACCTTCGAAAAGCATCCGTTATACAAGTTATGGCAATACTCTCGAACTCCCGCCCCAGTACTGAGTGGCATCGAGGTTATCTTACCAACAACTGCATAAAAGAGATTTTCGATGTCGGCGAACTAAATCAGGTATTCCAGAACTGCAACGATAAAATTGTGATGACAACACCTCGGAGCTCAACTCCCCGGGACACTGCCACAACCCCTAAATGACAGGAGGCACCAAGAACAATGTTCTCGTCACAAATCGATCGGAACGATTCCAAGATACCCGCGTGATCCTAAAAAAAAATTAGTGAAATTTGAGAAGAGAAGAGTCAAAACTCTACGTCAGGATGCCTTACTAGAGTGATGAAGGGACTGGGGAGTAAAAAGAATTCCTAAACTCTCCGATATATAATTCCTAAATGACTCAAAACATTTTTCTAGACTCAACTCGTCAGCTAATTCAATCAAGCAGGGGGGCTCCTAAGGTCGGGGAAGGCTCTGATACCAACTTGTAACGCCCTCGATGCAGCTATATCTCCTACGTGTCGAAGCACGACTTAGAGGCATAACCGCATTGAAAGCAATGTCGCAAGTAAGGTAATCTTCACAACAACCCATGTAAATAGATAATAGGGGAAAAGGTAGATAGTTGGCTTACACTCGCCACGTCACACAAAATACATAAATAGCATTACAATCATCCAATACACTCATGGTCCGACTATGGTTCCAAAATAAAAGATCAACCCCAACATGCGACACGGTCCCGATCGCCCCAACTGGGCACCACTACTCATCATCAGGGAAAGACACATAGTAACGGCATGAGTCTTCGTCGAACTCCCACTTGAGCTCAAGCGCATCATCTGGAATGGAGTCATCGGGCCCTGCATCTGGTTTGGAAGTAATCTGTGAGCCACGGGGACTCGGCAATCTCGCACCCTCGCGATCAAGACTATTTAAGCTTATAGGTAAGGCAAGGTAATATGTGGAGCTGCAGCAAGCGACTAGCATATATGGTGGCTAACCTGTTCGCAAAAGAGAGCGAGGAGAGAAGGCAAAGCACGAACGAAGAACTAGAGAACAACCTACGGCAAACATTACTCCAACACCGTGTTCACTTCCCGGACTCCACCGAGAAGAGACCATCACGGTTACACACGCAGTTGATTCATTTTAATTAAGTTAAGGTTCATGTGATCTATAACCGGACATTAACAAATTCCCATCTGCCCATAACCGCGGGCACGACTTTCAAAAGTTCAAATCCTTGCAGGGAGTCCCAACTTAGCCCATCACAAGCTCTCACGGTCAACGAAGGATAAACCTTCTCTCGAGACATTCCGATCAGACTCGGCATCCCGGTTCTACAAGACAACTTCGACAAAGGTAAAACAAGTCCAGCAACACCACCCGAATGTGCCGACAAATCCCGATAGGAGCTGCACATATCTCGTTCTCAGGGCACACTCAGATGAGACTAGCTACGAGTAAAACCAACCCTCAAGTTTCCCCGAGGTGGCCCCGCAGGCAGCTCAGTCGGACCAACACTCAGAGGAGCACTGGCCCAGGGGGGGTTTAAATAAGGTGACCCTCGGGCTCCGGAAACCCAAGGGAAAAAGAGGCTAGGTGGAAAATGGTAAAACCAAGGTTGGGCATTGCTGGAGGAGTTTTATTCAAGGCGAACTGTCAAGTGGTTCCTATTATCACCCAACCGCATAAGGAACGCAAAATCTGGGAACATAACACCGATATGACGGAAACTAGGGCGGCAAGAGTGGAACAAAACACTAGGCAAAAGGCCGAGCCTTCCACCCTTTACTAAGTATATAGATGCATTGAGATAACAAGATAATATAATGATATCCCAACAAATAAACAATGTTCCAACAAGGAACGATCTCCAATCTTCACCTGCAACTAGCAACGCTATAAGAGGGGCTGAGCAAAGCGGTAACATAGCCAAACAACGGTTTGCTAGGACATGGTGGGTTAGAGGTTTGACATGGAAATTTGGGAGGCATGATAAGCAAGTGGTAGGCATCGTAGCATAGGCATAGCAAAAGAGCGAGCATCTAGCAAGCAAAGATAGAAGTGATTTCGAGGGTATGATCATCTTGCCTGCAAAGTTGTCAGAGTTAACTGGATCCTCGAAAGCAAACTCAACGGGCTCCCCATTAGCGAACTAGTCTCCCGGCTCTACCCAAACAAGACAAACAAGCAAAAGGAACACAATCAACCACGTGCAAAGCTCAAACAACATGATGCAAACATGGTATGCTATGCGGGATGCGATATGTGATGCATATGCAAGATTTGACAAGGAATGATTGAACCTGGCCTCAACTTGGAAATCCAAGAGTGCCACTGGAAAGTTGAGGTGATTTCGGTTGAAATCGATATAAAGAACACCGGAATCGGATGCACGGTTTGAAAATGGCAAGCAAAACAAATATGGCAACGGTCTGCGATAAACAGCAAGTAGCCATCTAAATGCATGAAGCTAATTATGCTACAGAACTCAAACATGGCAACAAAATACATGGCAGGGATCCACTCATGATGCTTGACAAAAGATGAACACTGAGCTACGGCCAATTCATCCATTAATAGGTTCAAACAAGCATGGAAAAAATGCAAACGACAAACAAGTTTCAGACTTGGTGAAATTAACACTTTGGAGCATGAAAACTATATGCTACAGGAACTTAACATGGCAAAGCAAGGCATGACATGAAGCTACCCAAAGCACTTAACAAAAGTCCTTAAGTGACCTTGAGCCAAAAGGGATCAGAAAATACAATTGCAAGCATGTGAACATGGCAAAAACATAATCAGGTTACAGACTTAGAGTAAAACAGGAACATGCAAATCTGTTAACGAGTAGGCATGTTCACGAGCTCGATGCACTCACTACGGAGAAAGGCATGACAAACTAAGCATACACCCATCAAGAATACATATCATAGAAGCTACTCATGGCAAGAACAACAACATAGCATGCACGGACCAACAACAACATCCTCGGCAAAATCGCTAACAAGTAAACAATCTGCCAGGATTCACGAAATAGCAAAAGTAGAGCTCGATTGACTCAAGATAGGGTGCTCCATAAATGCAAACAAAGACATGTATGGGTAGAGCACCACAATATTAACAAATCATCCTTACTGATCATCCTCAAAAGAGGCACGGATCACTAGGAAACAACATGAATATATGGCATATTGATAAAAACAGATCAAGGACTTAGAGAAATTCTAAGTCCCTGAAATCAGCATTAACGAATGCACTACTTTGCAAGCTTGTACTAGTCACCAGACATGTCACAAAAATACATGGTAAGCACCTCTGTAAAGATGGAAAAGCATATAACAAAACTCATGTAGAGCTCAGGAGCATATCATGCACACATTAATCATGGCGAAAATGACAAATAGCTATTTGGTGCAGCAGATCTGACAATTAACTCAAATAGCTCTCTTCCAACAGCATTTCGGGCGTCAATATGAGCTCAAATGAAAATGATGCAATGAGATGAAATGATGTATTCTCTGAGGCAAACATTTTGATATGCTACACGCCCAAAACGGAGCTACGGATGCGGAGTTACGGCATGATGAATAATGCAAAATATCTAGGGTTTCGGGGATTAAAGTCAACCCTCCGGATCTAGATCTGAGATCACTATAGCAGTGCGCAGACGTCGAGGATCGCCGGAGTTCGTCGAGGTGGTCGCCGGACTTTGCGTGGAGAGGAGCTTGCCGGCCGGATCTTGCCGGATCCGGTGAGGGCGGCGGAGGAGGAGAGGACGGGCGGCGAGGTCCGGTGAGGAACGGGCGCGGCAGAGCTCGGCCGGCGCAAGGGGCGACGACGGCGGCGCGGCGAGGTTCCGACGATAGCGCGCGGCGGCGCTGGCGGCCGGGCGCGAGGGAGAGGCGGCGGGCGGAGCGCTGCGGCTCGGGCCCGGTCGCGGGAGGAGAGGGCCGGCCTTGGGCCCGGGCGGGCCGGCGGCGATGTGGGCGCGCTTGCCCACGTGGCGGCTCGCGGTTGGTCCGGGCGAAGCGGCGGACGTGTCCGGCGCGTCTGGATGCTGTCCGGCGCGCGGAGAGGAAGGGGAGCTAGGGTTTTGGGGAAGAAGATCCGAAAATTTCGGGAGAGGGTCTATATATAGGCATAGAAGGAGCTAGGAGAGTCCAAATGAGGTGCGGTTTTCGGTCACGCGATCGTGATCGAACGCTCTAGATGATGGAGAGGGTTTTGGTGGGTTTTGGGGCAAATTGGAGGGGTGTTGGGCTGCAACACACACGAGGCCTTCTCGGTCCCTCGGTTAACCGTTGGAGCATCAAAGGAAGTCCAAATGGTACAAAACTTGACAGGCGGTCTACCGGTAGTAAACCAAGGCCGCATGGCAAGTCTCGGTCCAATCCGGAAATGTTTAACCCCCACACACGAAAAGAAGGTAGAAAGGACCACCGGAGGAGATAGGAGCGCCGGAATGCAAAACGGACAACGGGGAAAATGCTTGGATGCATGAGACGAACACGTGTGCAAATGCAATGCACATGATGTCATGATATGAGATGCATGACAAATGACAACAACACACGGAGACAAAGACCCGAACTTGAGGAAATAAAATAACTTAGTGCCGGAAACGGCAACAGTTGGAGATCATATAAGGTAAATTACATCCGGGGTGTTACAAGGCGAGCTGTTCCTCCGGGCCGAAATGTGGATCAATGCCGCTGACATGTGTACCTACACACAACCAGTAAATGTTAGAAGTTACTGCAATTGCACAAATGATGTAAAATATTGCAAGGCATGGGATGCAGCTAACCTCAACGGCAAACAACAGCATCGCCCGTTATGACCCTACATAAGTACATGGACATGCATGTTAACTACAACAGGGTTAGCATCCACCAAAAATAGCAAATAGGCATCATCTCTAGTGATATCTTGAGTCATGTATTGTAAGTTTGTTGCTGGTATTGGTGAAATTGAGCTGGACAGTTAATACTTGAACATCACACAGTGTGTAGTACTTAAATAAACAAGGCACAAACATGCTTAATATATCAACCATACAAAACATAGCCATTGCAAGTGGTATTGGTAAGATTGAGCTGGTCAGATCATACCTGGTAAGTCCCGGGGGTAGTCGCTGGGGCACTTCATCTGGGCCAGAGCCTGCACCAAGTCGGGGGTGGCGGAGGCGAGGTGTTCCTCCGGGTGCCATCAGCTCCTCGACCTCCATGTGATATGTGGTTGGGCTTGCGCGGCTATGCTCTGGAGGTAGGGCGGTGGGGATTTGGAGGCATGAGGATGTTTCGCAGGCGCCATTTAAGCAATCGGGTCGGGGCCATGATAGAGATCGGTGGGTTACATGACTGGATCGATGATGCCCGGGCAAAACATAGATGTGGTTGAAGCTGTGATTGCGGCGGCGGCGGTTTGAGCTGCCGGGAGGGAGCGTGGGGGAGATACTACGGAAATTTGATGGGTGGTGATGTGGTGGGAGGAATAAACTTTGAAATTGCGTGCCTAATGAAAATTTCGCTACAAAACTTGAAACTTGGGCGGGGGAAACACACAAAGCAGACGAAGCACGTAAAATACTCGTGTGTGAGAAAAGAGAAAATTGGCAGATCCCGTCTCAAAAAATGTACACGTGTAGTTGATTTTTTAGGTCAATGGTAGCTTGATTTATTAGGAAACATCGCATAGGTAACTGACTTATGGATCATTAACGCAAAAAAATGCACACAGGTACGCCATACAAACCATGTGTTTTGTGATCTTCTAACAATGCTTATATCTCTCATCATCTTCGGCCGCACCTAATTAAAAAATCTCTTTCATTGTGGTAGGATTCTTCAATGTACATGAACGAGGTAAGGTGATACCCGATGAACAATCATCGGTTTATGAAATGCAATCAAGTGTCAACTTGCCTCGCTCGCATAGCCAGATTTGATACTATGCAACAAGAGAGGAGCTTGCTTCCATCCGCCGGCGCGGCTATTTAAGCTGGTGTGCGGCCAACTCCCGGGCCGAGGTGGGACTAAAAACCAGCTACGACCAGCTCTAGTCTCCAGTGGCTGCGGGCGGACATTTCGGGAGTATTTAGGGTTGTGGTCCACCTACAAAACTTCAGTGAGCACATGCTAATCAACGCTCAAATCCCTCAAAGCATGCGCTTACCAACACTGTATGTTAAGAATAGATAGTACCAACTTAGAGTACTATTGGTAATTTGCTCTAAAACTAGTGTGTATGTACTAGTACTAGTAGATGCTCATAATTAATTATACAAACTTACGGGTAACACACGCACTAACTACTTCTCACATGCTGGCATCGGGGCATGGTGGCCAGACGGCATCGTTCTTCTTCCCGACCTTGTTGGAGGCAGCCCACCGTGCTTTGATCTCCGCCGAGCTCTCCTCAGCATGGCGTGCGGCCTCTTCTTTCTTGCGGTGGCAGGACTCTCTTTTCTTGACTGGTTTCTGCCTTTTCTGCTCCTTCTGTGCGGCTTTGGCCGCCTCTAGATCCACCTCCCATTCGGCCATGGCAGCATCAAAGTCCGCCCACGTACTTGTGCGGCCGCGAGTGGCGATGAACTCGGCGCGGCGGGATGCCATCGCATCCTTACCATGTGTGTGGTCGCGGGCGGCGAGGAACTCGGTGCGGCGGGATGCCATCGCTTGCTTACCAGTTACTGTGTGCCGCGGTGCCATGAACGACGCTTGGAGAGAGCTCTAGGACGGACTGGATGGGCAGCCGTACAGTGCGGTGATCTTTAAGAGCTCAACGTTAAATGATGAAGGAAATTTGGCTTCCCTTACAATCTTCCTCATTCATTATCGCACACGGTTCTTCTCCGTCGCCTCCGGAGACGGTGTGCACGGAGCCTATCGTGTGATGCGTTATGATTGGTTGGAACCCCAGTCACGCAGATCATTCATGTGCACCGTAGGATGCACCGCGATCGAACGACAATCCACGTCCCCCTCATCGCACCCGTGTAGCTGTAGCTGGATTGGATTTATATGTGCTAAATGCCTAGAAAATGCACATAATTCCCTAAATATGGTAAATGAGCCCGGAAAAGTGCCAAATTTTAACACAGCGATTTGCAGGGTGTATGTTCATCGTAGGAAAAAACTCAAGGACAAAGAACAAAGGAAATTTGGATTCCCCTTCAATCTTAGTGATTTCCCTCTCGAAACCATGGAACTTCCTCGGTAATGGTTCGACTTATGAAGGGCGTGCATAACGACATAAGCCAAACCTTCTCGGTTTTTTACCAGGGCATGGTGAGGCCATACCATGGCACCATGCCAGGCGTCATGTTTTTCAAGCATTTATTTCATTTTCTATAGTTGAAAAACCAATAAACAAACATTTCTGGTTAACTATTTCCACACATTTCATTAAAATATCTGCCTATTCCTTGTAAAAGGCATGAGACTTTACTAAATAGCATGAGCATGGTTTTCTAGAATGTTCTTGTGCACCTTTTCATGCACCGATTGTTTGAATTTGAATTATGTGCATTAATGCCTAGAAAACACACATAATCCCCTAAATATGGTAAATGAACCCGGAAAAGTGCCAAATTTGAACACGGTGATTTGCAGGGTGTATGTCCTTCGTATATAAAAAAACTCATGGACAAAGGACAAAGGAAATTTGGATTCCCCTTCAATCTTGGCAATTTCCCCCACGAAACCATGAAACTTCCTCGGTGATGGTTCGATTTATGAAAGGCATGCATGGCGACATAAGCCAAACATTCTCAAATTTTTACCAGGGCATGGTGAGGCCATACCATGGCACCACGCCAAGCGTCATGTTTTCCAAGCATGTATTTCATTTTTTCCTATAGTTGAAAACCCAATAAACGACGCGTTTGTGGTTGACTATTGCCACACATTTCCTTGAAATCTCTGCCCATTCCTTGTAAAAGGCATGAGAATTTACTAAAAAGCACAAGCATGGTTTTCAAGACCATTCTTGTGCACCTTTTCATGCACCGATTGTTCGAATTTGAATTATGTGCATTAATGCCTAGAAAATGCACATAATCCCCTTAATATGGTAAACGAGCTCGGAAAAATGCCAAATTTGAACACGTTGCATTGGATGGAGTATGTTGATCGTTGAAAAAAAATGAATGACAAACTAGGACGGAAATTTGGATTCCCCTTCAATCTTGGTGATTTCCCCCTCGAAACCATGAAACTTCCTTGGTGATGGTTCGATTTATGAAGGGCATGCTTGACAACATAAGCCAAACCTTCTCAAATTTTTACCAGGGCACCATGAGGCCATACCATGGCACCATATCAGGTGTCATGTTTTTCAAGCATGTATTTCATGTTTCTATAGTTGAAAAAAACAATAAACGACACGTTTGTGGTTGACTATTGCCACACATTCCCTTGAAATATCTGCCCATTCCTTGTAAAAGGCATGAGAATTTACTAAATAGCATGAGCATGGTTTCCCAGACCGTTTTTGTGCACCTTTTCATGCACCAATTGTTTGAATTTGAATTATGTGCATTAATGCCTAGAAAATGCACATAATCCCCTAAATATGGTAAATGAGCCCAAAAAATTCCAAATTTGAACATGTTGCATTGGAGGGGGTATGTTGATCGTAGAAAAAACTGAATGACAAACTAGGAAAGAAAATTTCAATATCCAGCCCCTTCGATCTTGGTGATTTCCCCCTAGAAACCATGAAGCTTCCTTGGTGATGGTTCGATTTATGAAGGGCATGCATGCCTACATAAGTCAAACCTTCTCAAAAATTTTACCAGGGCATAGTGAAGCCATACCATGGCACCATGCCAGGCGTCATGTTTTTCGACCATGTATATCACTTTTCTATAGTTGAAAAACCAATAAACGACGTGTTTGAGGTTGACTATTGCCACACATTTCCTTGAAATCTATGCCCATTCCTTGTAAAAGGCATGAGAATTTACTAAATAGCACGAGCATGGTTTTCGAGACCGTTCTCATGCACCTTTTCATGCGCCGATTGTTTGAATTTGAATTATGTGCATTAAGGCCTCGAAAAGACACACAATCACCTCATTATGGTAAATGAGCTCGAAAAAATGCCAAATTTGAACACGTTCCATTGGTGGGGGTATGTCGATCATAGAAAAAAAGAATGACAAACTAGGAAGAAATTTTGGATTCCCCTTCAATCTCGGTGATTTACTATCGCACACGATTCATCTCTGTCGCCTTTGTGAACCGTGTGTGTTCACTGATACGTCTCCAACATATCTATAATTTTTGATTGCTCCATGCTATATTATCTACTGTTTTGAATGTTTATGGGCTTTATTATACACTTTTATATCATTTTTGGGACTAACCAATTAACCCAGAGCCCAGTGCCAGTTTCTGTTTTTACCTTGTTTTAGGGTTTCGAAGAAAAGGAAAATCAAACGGAGTCCAAATGACCTGAAACTTCACGGAACCTATTTTTGGATCAGAAGAAGCCCAGAAGACTTGGAGTCTACGTAAGGGAAGCTTCAAGGAGGCCACGAGGTAGGGGGCGCGCCCACCCCCCTGGGCGCGCCCTCCACCCTCGTGGGCCCCTCGTGGCCCCCGTGACGTACTTCTTCCTCCTATATATCTCCATATACCCTAAAAACATCCGTGGAGACGATAGATCGGGAGTTCCGCCTCCAGAAGCCTCCGTAGCCACCGAAAACCAATCTAGACCCATTCCGGCACCCTGTCGGAGGGGGCAATCCTTCTCCGGTGGCCATCTTCATCATCTCGGTGCTCTCCATGATGAGGAGGGAGTAGTTCTCCCTCGGGGTTGAGGGTATGTACCAGTAGCTATGTGTTTGATCTCTCTCTCTCGTGTTCTTGAGGTGATACGATCTTGATGTATCGCGAACTTTGCTATTATAGTTGGATCCTATGATGTTTCTCCCCCTCTACTCTCTTGTAATGAATTGAGTTTCCCCTTTGAAGTAATCTTATCGGATTGAGTCTTTAAAGATTTGAGAACACTTGATGTATGTCTTGCCATGCGTATCTGTGGTGACAATGGGATATCACGTGATTCACTTGATGTATGTTTTGGTGACCAACTTGCGGGTTCAGCTCATGAACCTATGCATAGGGGTTGGCACACGTTTTCGTCGTGATTCTCCGGTAGGAACTTTGGGGCACTCTTTGAGGTCCTTTGTGTTGGTTGAATAGATGAATCTGAGATTGTGTGATGCATATCGTATAATCATACCCACGGATACTTGAGGTGACATTGGAGTATCTAGGTGACATTAGGGTTTTGGTTGATTTGTGTCTTAAGGTGTTATTCTAGTACGAACTCTAGGGCTGTTTGTGACACCTATAGGAATAGCCCAACGGATTGATTGGAAAGAATAACTTTGAGGTGGTTACGTACCCTACCATAATCTCTTCGTTCGTTCTCCGCTATTAGTGACTTTGGAGTGACTCTTTGTTGCATGTTGAGGGATAGTTATGTGATCCAATTATGTTAGTATTGTTGAGGGAACTTGCACTAGTGAAAGTATGAAGCCTAGGCCTTGTTTCAACGCATTGCAATACCGTTTACGCTCACTTTTATCATTAGTTACCTTGCTGTTTTTATATTTTCAGATTACAAAAACTATTATCTACCATCCATATACCACTTGTATCACCATCTCTTCGCCGAACTAGTGCACCTATGCAATTTACCATTGTATTGGGTGTGTTGGGGACACAAGAGACTCTTTGTTATTTGGTTGCAGGGTTGCTTGAGAGAGACCATCTTCATCCTACGCCTCCTATGGATTGATAAACCTTAGGTCATCCACTTGAGGGAAATTTGCTACTGTCCTACAAACCTCTGCACTTGGAGGCCCAACAACATCTACAAGAAGAAGGTTGTGTAGTACATATCAAGCTCTTTTCTGGCGCTGTTCCCGGGGAGGTTAGCGCTTGAAGGTATATCTTTAGATCTTGCAATCGAATCTTTTTGTTTCTTGTTTTAGCACTAGTTTAGTTTATAAAAGAAAACTACAAAAAAATTGAATTGAGTCTACCTCATATGCTTTATCTTTTTAATATCTATCGTGAGAATAAGGATTCCAATAATTGTGCTCAAGTGCTAGAAGAAGAATGCATTAGAATGTTTGGCACTAAATATTTGAATGATGAGCATGATTGCAATGTTGTTAGTATTAATTCCTTGAATATCCATGATGCTAATGATATGCAAAGCCACAAGCTTGGGGAAGCTATGTTTGATGAAGATGATATTTTTTGTCCCACAAGTTTTGATGAGCAAATTTATTATGATGAAAGCATGCCTCCTATTTATGATGATTATATTGATGAAAGTGGATTTGGAGAGGTCATGACTTTATTTAGTAATGATTCCACTATCCTGGAAGAGGTTCCAATTGATTATGAGAACAAAGTTGCTATCTATGATGACTATTGTTATGACTTGTATGCTATAAAGAATAACGATATCCATGAAACTTGTCATCATGATTTTAGTTTTCAATTGGATTATGCCTCACATGGTAATTATTTGTTGAGTTTGCTCCCACTATTATTCATGAGAAGAATTTTGTTTGTGTGGAGAGTGATAAAATTTCTATGCTTGTAGATCATGAAAAGAATGCTTTAGGTGCTGGTTATATTGTTGAATTCATTCATGATGCTGCTGAAAATTATTATGAGGGAGGAACATATGCTTGTAGGAATTGCAATAATATCAAGTTTCCTCTCTATGTGCTTAAATTTTTGAAGTTATGCTTGTTTTACCTTCCTATGCAAGTGATTCTTGTTCCCACAAGTTGTTTGCTCACAAAATCCCTATGCATAGGAAGTGGGTTAGACTTAAATGTGTTAGTCATATTCTTCATGATGCTCTCTTTATGTTTCAATTCTTATCCTTTATGTGAGCATCATTGTCATTATCATGCCTAGCTAGGGGCGTTAAACGATAGCGCTTGTTGGGAGGAAACCCAACTTTGTTTTGGTTCCTTGATTTTTGCCCCTGTTTAGAAATAAATAATTCATCTATCCTCTGTTGTGATTGAGTTTTTATGTTTAATTAGTGTTTGTGCCAAGTAGAACCGTTGGGAAGCCTTGGGGAAAGTCTTGTTGATCGTGCTGTAAAAAACAGAAACTTTAGCGCTCACGAGAATTGCTCTCATTTTTTATTGGAGAGTGATATTTAGTTAATTATTTTTGAATATGATTAATAGATAAATTCCTCAGGTCCAGCAATTTATTTGAGAATTTTATGAGTTCCATAAGTATACGTTTGATCCAGATTACTACAGACTGTTCTGTTTTTGACAGATTCTGTTTTTCATGTGTTGTTTACTTATTTTGATGAATCTATGGCTAGTAAAATAGTTTATGAACCATACAGAAGTTGGAATACAGTAGGTTTAACACCAATATAAATAAATAATGAGTTCATTACAGTACCTTGAAGTAGTGTTTTGTTTTCTTTCGCTAACGGAGCTTACGAGTTTTCTGTTAAGTTTTGTGTTGTGAAGTTTTCAAGTTTTGGGTAAGGATTCGATGGACTATGGAATAAGGAGTGGCAAGAGCCTAAGCTTGGGGATGCTCAAGGCACCCCAAGGTAATATTCAAGGACAACCAAGAGCCTAAGCTTCGGGATGCCCCGGAAGGCATCCCCTCTTTCGTCTTCGTTCATCGGTAACTTTACTTGGAGCTATATTTTTATTCGCCACATGATATGTGTTTTGCTTGGAGCATAATTTTAGTTTATTTAGTTTTGCTTGCTGTTTAAATAAAGTATCAAGGTCTGAAATTATTAAATGGGAGAGTCTCCACAAAGTTGCATAATTATTCGACTACTCATTGATCTTCACTTATATCTTTCGGAGTAGTTTGTCATTTGCTCTAGTGCTTCACTTATACCTTTTAGAGCATGGTGGTAGTTTTATTTTGAAGAAATAGATGAACTCTCATGCTTCACTTATATTATTTTGAGAGTCTTAAATAGCATGGTAATTTGCTTAAAATCCTAATATGCTAGGTATACAAGATTAATAATAAAACTTTCTTCTGAGTGTATTGAATACTAAGAGAAGTTTGATGCTTGATGATTGTTTTGAGATATGGGGGTAATAATATCAAAGTCATGCTAGTTGAGTAGTTGTAAATTTGAGAAATGCTTGGGTTGAAGTTTGCAAGTCCCGTAGCATGCACGTATGGTAAACATTGTGTAACAAATTTGAAACATGAGGTGTTATTTGATTGTCTTCCTTATGAGTGGCGGTCGGGGACGAGCGATGGTCTTTTCCTACCAATCTATCCCCCTAGGAGCATGCGCGTAGTGCCGAGGTTTTTGATGACTTGTAGATTTTTGCAATAAGTATGTGAGTTCTTTATGACTAATGTTGAGTCCATGGATTATACGCACTCTCACCCTTCCATCCTTGCTAGCCTCTTCGGTACCGTGCATTGCCCTTTCTCACATTGAGAGTTGGCGCAAACTTCGCCGGTGCATCCAAACCCCGTGATATGATACGCTCTGTCACACATAAACCTCCTTATATCTTCCTCAAAACAGCCACCATACCTACCTATTATGGCATTTCCCTAGCCATTCCGAGATATATTGCCATGCAACTTTCCATCATTCCGTTCATCATGACACATTCATCATTGTCATATTGCTTAGCATGATCATGTAGTTGACATAGTATTTGTGGCAAAGCCACCGTTCATAATTCTTTCATACATGTCACTCATGAATCATTGCACATCCCGGTACACCGCCGGAGGCATTCATATAGAGTCATCTTTTGTTCTAGTATCGAGTTGTAATCATTGAGTTGTAAATAAATAGAAGTGTGATGATCATCATTATTAGAGCATTGTCCCAAGTGAGGAATAAAAAAAGAGAAAGGCCATAAAAAAGAGAAGGCCCAAAAAAGGCCATAAAAAGAAAAGGCCCAAAAAATGAGAGAAAAAGAGAGAAGGGACAATGTTACTATCCTTTTACCACACTTGTGCTTCAAAGTAGCACCATGATCTTCATAGTAGAGAGTCTCTCATGTTATCACTTTCATATACTAGTGGGAATTTTTCATTATAGAACTTGGCTTGTATATTCCAACAATGGGCCTCCTCAAGTGCCCTAGGTCTTCGTGAGCAAGCAAGTTAGATGCACACCCACTAGTTTCTTTTGTTGAGCTTTCATACATTTATAGCTCTAGTGCATCCGTTGCATGGCAATCCCTACTCCTTGCATTAACATCAATCGGTGGGCATCTCCATAGCCCATTGATTAGCCTCGTTGATGTGAGACTTTCTCCTTTTTTGTCTTCTCCACATAACCCCCTCATTATTCTATTCCACCCATAGTGTTATGTCCATGGCTCGCGCTCATGTATTGCGTGAAATTTTATAGGTTTGAGATTACTAAAGTATGAAACAATTGCTTGGCTTGTCATCGGGGTTGTGCATGATGAGAGCATTCTTGTGTGACGAAAATGGAGCATGACTAAACTATACGATTTTGTAGGGATGAACTTTCTTTGGCCATGTTATTTTGAGAAGACATAATTGCTTAGTTAGTATGCTTGAAGTATTATCATTTTTATGTCAATATGAACTTTTGTCTTGAATCTTTCGGATCTGAATATTCATACCACAATTAAGAAGAATTAAATTGAAATTATGCCAAGTAGCACTCTGCATCAAAAATTCTGTTTTTATCATTTACCTACTCGAAGACGAGCAGGAATTAAGCTTGGGGATGCTGATACATCTCCAACGTATCTATAAATTTTGATTGCTCCATGCTATATTATCTACTATTTTGAATGTTTATGGGATTTATTATACACTTTTATATCATTTTTGGGACTAACCTAATAACCCAAAGCCCAGCGCCAGTTTTTACCTTGTTTTAGGTTTTCGAAGAAAAGGAAAATCAAATGGAGTCCAAATGACCTGAAACTTCACGGAACCTATTTTTGGATCAAAAGAAGCCCAGAAGACTTGGACTCTACGTAAGGGAAGCTTCGAGGAGGCCACGAGGTAGGGGGCGCGCCCACCCCCCTGGGCGCGCCCTCCACCCTCGTGGGCCCCTTGTGGCCCCCCTGACGTACTTCTTCCTCCTATGTATCTCCATATACCCTAAAAACATCCCTGGAGACGATAGATCAGGAGTTCCGCCGCCAAAAGCCTCCGTAGCCACTGAAAACCAATCTAGACCCATTCCGGCACCCTGCCGAAGGGGGCAATCCTTCTCCGGTGGCCATCTTCATCATCCCGGTGCTCTCAATGACGAGGAGGCAGTAGTTCTCCCTCGGGGCTGAGGGTATGTACCAGTAGCTATGTGTTTGATCTCTCTCTCTCTCTCGTGTTCTTGAGGTGATACGATCTTGATGTATCGCGAGCTTTGCTGTTATAGTTGGATCCTATGATGTTTCTCCCCCTCTACTCTCTTGTAATGAATTGAGTTTCCCCTTTGAATTAATCTTATCGGATTGAGTCTTTAAAGATTTGAGAACACTTGATGTATGTCTTGCCATGCGTATCTGTGGTGACAATGGGATATCACGTGATTCACTTGATGTATGTTTTGGTGACCAACTTGCGGGTTCCGCTCATGAACCTATGCATAGGGGTTGGCACACGTTTTCGTCGTGATTCTCCGGTAGGAACTTTGGGGCACTCTTTGAGGTCCTTTGTGTTGGTTGAATAGATGAATCTGAGATTGTGTGATGCATATCGTATAATCATACCCATGGATACTTGAGGTGACATTGGAGTATCTAGGTGACATTAGGGTTTTGGTTGATTTGTGTCTTAAGGTGTTATTCTAGTACGAACTCTAGGGCTGTTTGTGACACCTATAGGAATAGCCCAACGGATTGATTGGAAAGAATAACTTTGAGGTGGTTACGTACCCTACCATAATCTCTTCGTTCGTTCTCCGCTATTAGTGACTTTGGAGTGACTCTTTGTTGCATGTTGAGGGATAGTTATGTGATCCAATTATGTTAGTATTGTTGAGGGAACTTGCACTAGTGAAAGTATGAAGCCTAGGCCTTGTTTCAACGCATTGCAATACCGTTTACGCTCACTTTTATCATTAGTTACCTTGCTGTTTTTATATTTTCAGATTACAAAAACTATTATCTACCATCCATATACCACTTGTATCACCATCTCTTCGCCGAACTAGTGCACCTATACAATTTACCATTGTATTGGATGTGTTGGGGACACAAGAGACTCTTTGTTATTTGGTTGCAGGGTTGCTTGAGAGAGACCATCTTCATCCTACGCCTCCTACGGATTGATAAACCTTAGGTCATCCACTTGAGGGAAATTTGCTACTGTCCTACAAACCTCTACACTTGGAGGCCCAACAACGTCTGCAAGAAGAAGGTTGTGTAGTAGACATCATTCACCCACACATGCAAAAGGAAAAAAGAAAACCATCGCCCCCTGCCCACTTCGTCCTCACCCATTCGCCGCGGACTCCTCCGCAACATTGCACCTCATCAATTTCTATCATGGCGGCCACCCTAAGCTCGATGATTGTCGTAGGCGGGCGGAGGTCGCGCTCCAAGTTGCATGAGACTTCGCCCCTACCGCTTGCGGCCGCCTATCTACACCTACTCGCACCGACATTCTAGACTTTGGTCGATTGGGGTTTTCTGCGATATTGGGCTGGGGATTTTTCTCATGGAGAAGCTAATCAATTTAGGGAAATATTCACTCATATCTTATCGCAGTCCGTCCGTCGTTGTTAATCAACCGGTAAAAATCATCGTGGATTCATTTTTCTTCTAGTTGATTCAAGGGTTTTCATTCAAGTGTCCATAGTGTGAGCACAAATCGTGCAAGTGTGGTCGCGGCCAGTCAGAAACAAAGTTCTATCTCACCATTCCAGATGACTTCAGGGAGCACTCAGTGCGTTCAATCTCACCCTACCACGGTTGGCATGGCTAAATTTGTGAACGTATACCGCCTATTGCTACATTTGGATAAAAGGTATGGTGCCACATGCAACCTAGACGTCGAAGCCGATTTTTTCCCTATATTAGGCAAATTAATGATGTATTTTTCACTCAGTTACTCTATATTTACATCAAATCTTTGTTACATTATCTATTTTTATTTATATATTTTTGTACTTTGCTTTCAGCTATATATTGTTCTGTTCTATCAGTTACTCCCATATTTGCATCTTGCTTTGTTATTTCAATATATCTAATTTACGATCTTAATTTTCATTTCAAGCAGTACATCCCTTGCTTTGCAAGAACACGTGTAGAAGGAAATCTTGGGCTTTACTTTGTTGATGACTCCATGGATGTCATATTGACAAGGCAACATGGATTTACAATGACAGTTAGTGTAAAACTTGATAAAGGCGGTCACTCCTATTTTGATGCAGACCTTTGGAGAACAATTTCTAAGTTTTATGAACTGAAAGCTGGCAATAAAATTCTAGTGTGTGCACCACAGCCTAGTCTAATTAACATGGATGTTTACTTCCCCAACATCATCAGTCGATCAAAGTATGATCGAGTTTAGTGTTCTTTCAACTTTCTCCATGCTGGCATATTACTTAGCAAAAACGGGGTATTTGTTCTAACTAACTAATCACTATTTAAGCAAACACTAGTACAAATGCCCGTGCATTGCAACGGGCGATAAAGTTAATAGAATCTGCTTCGTGTGTCACTTCGCAACATTTCTTATATCCAACTTTGACAAATGTCAGAAATAATGTAAATCCGAGTATCACTTCGCAGTCCATGAAGTGTGAATGTGAAGAAGCCTCCTTAACATTCTTCGTCACAATATATTTCAGCTCCGCATATTCGTCCAATGACAAAGTAGTGATATAAGGATAGTCTTTCAATCGTTTTTGTTTGTTTAGAATATCCTGATTTTTTCAGATTTTTTTTGCAATTTGTTATAACATTATTTTAAAATTGTAAATAATGTTAAAAAATGTAATCATTTTTTATGACTAACATGTTTTATTTTCATAATTATATTTCATTTGTAAGTACTCCCTAATTGTTTCTGTATCTATTTTCCCTTGTCAATAATGGTGTATAAAGATGATTCAATGTGTCATATAAAAGATCTTGTAAATTTCTTGCTCAAATTAAACTTTGGTATATTACTTGTTTGGATAATTCAAATCGCTATTGTTAAATTTATTTTGTTACATTACAGGTACCAGTGTTCATAGACATGTTGAAGGATGTCGTATATGGAACAGATAACAAAAATACATGATGTAAAGCTCACTTGTGAAAAAACTTAATTGAACCGAAGGTGATGACGTTTCCCTTGTCTATAATGGTGTTTAAATATGATTCAATGTGTCATAAAAAAGATCTTGTAAATTTCTTGCTCAAATTAAACTTTGGTACATTACTTGTTTGGATAATTCAAATTGCTGATGTTAAATTTATTTTGTTACATTACAGGTACCAGTGTTCATAGACATGTTGAAGGATGTCGTATATGGAACAGATGACAAAAATACATTATATAAAGCTGACTTGTCAAACAACTTAATTGAACCAAAGGTGACGACGTGTGAAACTGACAGTTTAATTGAATCAAGAACCTGGGATTGTGTAAGATAAGAATCATTGGAGATAGTATCTATTTGTAGCACAAAAGGTGCCTATCTCTAAGTAGGTTTCGGACGCCTGTAAGAATCTAAATAGGATTTGGACTGCTGTATGAAGCTAGCGAGCGGCGCATAGGAAGCCGCCTCTGTACACTCTGCGTCTTTTCCTTCATCAATATGGGCTAGCAGCTTCTTTTTTGGCAACTAAGAAATAGAGATATGGGTCGGCCGACCAGCTCGGCTTAGTTTTAAGCGTACGTCTCGATTCCTTGATTTGTACGTTTGATTTTTGATTTTCCTTAAAGGGACAAAAGCCTTGTAACGGGACGAAATAAAGTGAAACCAAACCAAGAATATCTATTCCCTTTAATAGTAGGTATAGAACTGTGATTTCCTTTTCTGACTCAGTTCCTAGGCAGTGAAATATTTTGTTTACCAATTTATGCGCACTATATATTCTTCTGCCATGTTCTGAATAAATAATACATTTCCACCTTTTAAGCAAGATATGTTGGATGCATAGTTAACGATTTGTATGTTACTCATCGTACCAAATTTCACTGGAAATACTTGAAGCATGTCATAAAATTTGTTGATAATCTAATAGAGATAGCACATCGTATGAACGCTAGATTTTGGATGGGATTAATTATACATATGGTGCACACATTGAACAAGACCAATTGTGTGCACAAAACGCTGGTACAAAGTCTTATTTTTATGTTGATCTTCATAAACTTCATATATCTTCAATGATATGTTACAATTGGTTTTTATTCTACATTTCAACAGAAATTGCCTGCTGCAGCTGTTCCTGAATCGATTTCTCGATGTGGTCAAATTACACTTGTGCCTACTAATAACGCCAAAGTGATTGCAAGGTACTGGATTTCCCTCATGATGAGGACATGACTACCTTGGATACGACCAAAAATATTGCATACATGCATATTTGTCAGGTGATTTCTAGTGCAAACTATTCAATAATCTATTTATGTTATCCAGAACAAAAATACTTCACACAATTTTGTGTTTTGTCTAATTGCAGGTGTATGAGACATTTATACAATCCACATATGAAGATAAGGGAAAAGGAGAAGTTTAGGTTCTGTTTAAAAAGTCTTCTCATGTCACTTTTGGGCCAAGAGAAGATAGAGTCCAAGTCTCTCACGTTCTGGATTCAGATTCGGACTACACAGACATACCTGACTCAAAACGCCAACAACTTTTTCATACGGACTCCGAATTGGGTGATTCTTTTTTTGTTGGAAAGTAGATTTCGTGCTCTTTCCAACCCAATTGGATTCACCTTAAAATTCGTCCGGAGCATTGAGATATCAATGAAACAATCTGACGCTGCAGCAGAATCCGAGTCAAACAACAAGTCCAAAGGTGTTGCATCACCTCCACTTGGGCCCATGAGCCTTGTACGACCTAGGGTTAGTTTTAGGCTGCCTTGGGACGTCCTTCCACCTCCTTGGCCGCCACCCCTTGCTCCTATATAAGTAGATCCATCTAGTAATATTTTCCTTGGGATTTGTTTAGTTAAAAGTTAGCCATTGCAACTTCGTGTATTTCGTTTGTGTCCAACGACCAGACCAAGACCGCTTTCGGATCCCCACCTTTATCAATACTTCATCTATATTCGCAATATTCAGATTGCATTATCATATTCTTGCTTGTCCTTTGATTGCGTGCAGGAATAGACCTTCGTGGTCAGGTTGATCGTGTTTCCAGCATCGTCAGTAACCTTGGGAGATTGGCTTAGCGATTGCTAAGGCACAATGTCGTGCATGTTTGTAGTCGGATCGTCAAAGTTGACTCCACCAAATCGATAGTTATCATCTCATTGAAAGATCGGGACCCTCGTCTCTATCACCGCAGAAATGGAACAATTCAAATTAACAAGTTCTCGCTTGTCGTGGCAATGCATCTATATTGAAAAATTGGAGACACTGTTCTATTCATGCTCTACCAAGGCACACGAGGGTTCTTCCTTTTCATTGACGAGATGCTGAGTCGCTGTGACCAAGCTGCTTACAACGGATAGTTGTGGTTGTTGGCCCTCATCCTCTTAAAATGTGCTAGTTGTTACTATGTTAAGTATGTAGATATGGACCATATGGTTATCAAAACCATGTTACGAAGATCCTTCTTTCGACGAATAGTGTAACCACTATATATATATATATATATGTTACTCAAATGTTGTTAGCCAAGTTCTCAATTTTCAAGGAAAGTATTAGTATCGTACACAGTTCATTAAGTTTAAGCATGTGCCCGGTAGACTAGAGGATGTCCATGTTTTCGACATGGCAATCAGCACCGATGTCCAGAAGGCATTTGCATATTAATTGTCCATATTGCAAATTCAAATGATATACAGACAGGCCAGCCCATACAATTGACATATTTGACATGCATGAAGAAATCAATTGAATATATATAGATATAGATTATAACCAGATGGTCCACATGCATGAAGAAATCAATTGAGTATATGTTACGTCAGGTGCACATAGGCATTTGCATATTAAGTATGTAGATATTTGACATGCTAATTAACAAGATTATAACTAACCGCGCGCGCACAAAAGAGCTACACTGTGCACCTGACGCTGACCCAGCATGCAGATCAGTCATCATCCATCAACGTGTCGATCATGGGCTCAGTGGGAGCGGAGGACACCAAGTCGATGACCTACACACGTTGATCGATCGAGGCTGGGGCAGACTCGACGTCAGGAATCGGCGGTACTGCCTCGAGCGCAGCGCTCACCAGGGCTACCGTGACCGCCGGGTTTGCCCCGACGACTAACACGAGACGACGTTGGCTCTCGCCAGGGCTGCCGTGACGGCCCCCAGGCATGCCCCGGCGATGTTCGGTGTTGCGCCCTTCTCCATCTAGGACATAAGCCAGTGCCTCGTGTGGTGGCTACCACTGCCGCAGTTGTTGTGGCACCCCGGCTCAGAAAAACCGGAACGCCCTGTATTCTAGCCTAGAGATCGAGGAGAAGTCTCTGGAATACGGCACAGCTTGACATAGAACAAATCAGCTCTTATTACAAGAATAATAATACAAGGGTCTGATGTTACAAAGAAGCACATCAGCACGGCGACACTATGCCTGCGATACTACACTTGCTCTATGCTAGCAGCGAAACAACTCGTAGCGGCAGGAATACTTCTACCAGCGGAACAACGACGAAGGTGGTGAACTCCACTCCGCAGGGACTCTGGCTGGGACAGGATCTAGCGCGCACGCACGGCAACCTTGACAAGCAAGCAAGCAATCATGGCAGCACCTGCAATATGGCATGACACGCCAGGTCGGTACATTGAATGTACTTGCAAGCTCACAACAACCACAAACATCAAGGCAAGACAATAACATAGCATTAACAGGTTAATTATTTAACAACTACCATGATGAAACAACTACTAAGCATGGTAAGAAACTGATACAATACTAATAAATCACCATCTCGGATCTCCATAACCATATTTCTCTTGGCTAACTGGCCAAGCAATATACCATCTCGATCACTTCATGATCAAAACCAAACGGTGATCTTTCCGGCGATCACAACCATGGCCAACACTTGGTCTCAAATGGTGATCCTTTCGGCAATCACTACCATGACCAACACTTGGTCTCCAACAGCATCATCAACATCCTGCCAATCTGTACTGCTCAACATATTAACATATAAATCACCTATAAGTCATTCCGTCATGTGAGTGTTGATCGAATGGTGTGACCTAGTACGAACCCTTGCCCATGACCGAGGATGCGGCTATCGATAGATTTAAATACACACTCTGCAGAGGTAGCGCACTGTACCCACACCACGGAACCCATGGCCTCGCAATCCCATTCGGGTGGACCAACGGTGTTCCGACAAAACCGATCTACTGCCATGACACTCTCCCGGCCACTCTGACCCACTCCCAACTGGGCTAGTCCTGGGTGGCCATGTGTCTACCAAAGACACAATGACCACCGTCGTGGCCAAAACGTCCCTCACGAGGACCGTGCACATAACAACAACAACAACAACAACAACAACAACAACAGGCGCACAAGGCTTATGTCCGCCTACCTGATCAGGGTAGTGCGTGCCCATAACCTTCCCTAGTTGGAGGCACCGGCGAGAGGCACGACAATAGATCGCATTAGGGCCTTCCCATAAAGGCAAATGTGGTTGCACTGGAAAAGCCCGGTTCGGTGGCACCTGACCAACTTAATGACGGAATTTATCCGCAAAATATAATAGTAATGATTGATACTCCGATATCACCTATCAACCTATAATCCAAGTCATAGCAATATCCAACAAATAATCCAAAGCTTAACATCATCATACCAAAATACTCCGAGAACAGTATAACACTACTATCATGATGAACCCAAGAACGATAATACTACTACTCAAATAACTATCCAGCTATGATCCACATGCAAGCATCATCTCCATAATCATATCTGTAGGATCGAAAGTATGTCTAGAGGGGGGGTGATTAGACTACTTGACCAAATAAAAACTTAACCTTTTCCCAATTTTAGTTCTTGGCAGATTTTAGCTATTGTAGGACAAGTCAAGCAATCATCACACAATTCAAGCAAGCATACAAAGAGTATATTGGCAGCGGAAAGTAAAGCATGCAACTTGCAAGAATGTAAAGGGAAGGGTTTGGAGAATTCAAACGCAATTGGAGACACGGATGTTTTTCCCGTGGTTCGGATAGGTGGTGCTATCCTACATCCACGTTGATGGAGACTTCAACCCACGAAGGGTAACGGTCGCGCGAGTCCACGAAGGGCTCCACCCACGAAGGGTCCACGAAGTAGCAACCTTGTCTATCCCACCATGGCCATCGCCCACGAATGACTTGCCTCACTAGCGGTAGATCTTCACGAAGTAGGCGATCTCCTTGCCCTTACAAACTCCTTGGTTCAACTCCACAATCTTGTCGGAGGCTCCCAAGTGACACCTAGCCAATCTAGGAGACACCACTCTCCAAGAAGTAACAAATGGTGTGTTGATGATGAACTCCTTGCTCTTGTGCTTCAAATGATAGTCTCCCCAACACTCAACTCTCTCTCATAGGATTTGGATTTTGTGGAAAGAAGATTTGAGTGGAAAGCAACTTGGGGAAGGCTAGAGATCAAGATTCATATGGTAGGAATGGAATATCTTGGTCTCAACACATGAGTAGGTGGTTCTCTCTCAGAACATATGAGTTGGAATTGTGTATGTGTTCTGATGGCTCTCTCCACGAATGAATAGGAGGTGGAGGGGTATATATAGCCTCCACACAAAATCCAACCGTTACACACAGTTTTCCAATCTCGGTGGGACCGAATCAACAAACTCGGTCGGACCGAAAAGGTAAACCTAGTGACCATTAGAGATTTTCGGTGGGACTGACATGCAACTCGGTAGGACCGATATGGTTAGGGTTTGGGCATAACGTAATCTCGGTGAGACCAATTACACAAACTCGGTGAGACCGAGTTTGGTAATAAGCTAACCAGAGAGTTGGTCAGGCAAACTCGGTGGGACCGATTTGCTCTTTCGGTGAGACCGAAAAGTTACAAAAGGGAAACAGAGAGTTTACATTGCAATCTCGGTGGGATCGATTCGCTCTTTCGGTGAGACCGAAAAGTTACGAAAGGGAAACAGAGAGTTTGCAATTCCATCTCGGTGAGACCGAGATCCCTATCGGTAGAACCGAATTGCTAGGGTTTGGCAGTGGCTTATGACAAGTGAAACTCGATGGCGCCGGATAGAAAGAATCGGTAGGACCGAGTTTGGCTTAGGGTTTAGGTCATATGTGGATATGGGAAAGTAGTTGAGGGTTTTGGAGCATATCACTAAGCACATGAAGAAAAAGGCTCATTAAGCAACACCTCATCCCTCCTTAATAGTATTGGCTTTTCCTAAAGACTCAATGTGATCTTGGATCACTAAAATATAAAATGAAGAGTCTTGAGCTTTTGAGCTTGAGCCAATCCTTTGTCCTTAGCATTTTGAGGGTTCCACTTTCACATCCATGCCATGCCAATCATTGAGCTTTCCTGAAATAGTCATCTTGGAATAGCATTAGCTCAATGAGCTATATGTTGTTATGAATTACCAAAACCACCTAGGGATAGTTGCACTTTCAATCTCCCCCTTTTTGGTAATTGATGACAACATATAGATCAAAGCTTCGACAAATGATAATAAGCATGAAATATATCGTCGCTTTGAGAAGTATGTGACAAGTAAGAGCTCCCCCTAAATTTGTGCATATTTAAAATTTGCTTTGGACTGCAAATGCACAAAGAGTTAGAGTCATGGGTTACTCTTCCATGTCACATACATCTTGGTGGAGCGCTTAAAATGATAAGAATGAAATACATGCACTCATCACCAAGAATAGTGAATGATCACATAAGATAGATAAGATGATAATATTAAGCAAATATTAAGTGTAGCTTATGATCAAACACATGATCATCAATGTCTCACGAGCAATGACATAGTATCTCACACAAAAGCAAACAAAGTTTGAAAAACCACCAAATAAAACAAGAGAGAATAAAAGCAACACTCTCTCTCGAAGCCTATGATCTATACATTTTCTCCCCCTTTGGCAACAAGTTACCAAAAAGTTCCTAGAAAATGCATAGTGCTAAGTCAACACTCAGGCTTGATCTTCAGGTGGTGGTGGAGTCTGGAGCACTCCAAGGACGAAGCCTTCTGTAGACGTGGTCGGAGTCGAGGCTGAAGTGGACACTGGAGCTGGTGGAACTGAGGCTATAGCTGGTGCAGACGTGGTGGCTCTGGGGTCAGCAACTGGCACTACAGACGACCTCGGACCTCGTGGCACTCTGGCAAAGGCATCAGTTGTAGTCTTGCCTCTCCTCTCCTGCATGTCATCCTGGAGCTGCTCCACTGCAGTCTAAATCTCTGTCACTTTGACATCCAAGTCATAGAACTTTTGTTCCATGATCCTCTCTAAGCTTGCCTGGTTCTAAGTTAGGGTGGCTAGTCCTTGCTCAATCCGCAGGGTGGATGCAATCAAGTAACCAAGCTGCTCTTGTTTGGTTTTCAGGAAATATTCAGATGCCTCCTCTTGAGTAGGCATCTTGGCAGCTTTCTCCTTCCTCGCCTTCTCCTTCTTGGCTTGTGCTTGGGCAGATTATGGCTCATTCTCAGTCATGACCACTTGATTATCTTCAAAGTCTGGACGGATGGGCAGGTGTTCCTTGTCCAATAAGTATATGCTCGTGCCCATCTTAGAGTTGATGAGCTCCTGAATCTGTGGGGCATATCCACAGCTCCTCTTCTGGTCTGCTAGCTCCTCTTCTGTGGCACGTCAAAGATATGAAGCAAGTTGATCGCGTGGCCCCTGATCATCTTGTGATCTCCAGACTTGGGCAATAGGGTGTGCCTAAGAATCCAGTTGATGGTTGGCAGCCCTGACAGAAGATAGTGTACTGAGCCAAACTTGAACGTATCAAGTGCTTCATTTGGAATCTCCTTGTACATGTTTGACATTGAGTTGTGGTCCATCTTGTTCTTGGCATAAATGTCCAAGTCATCGTCATGCTCTTCTGGGGCATTAATCAGCTGAGCCCATTCAGCAACTATAGACTGGTACCTCGTACCCTCTGACATCCATACAATCCTGCCATCTGGATAGAAATGGGCTGTGGAGTAGAACTGCATGATGAGTTCCTCGTTCCACTTTGTGAGCTTCTGCCCAACAAAGTCCTCTACTCCACATGCCTTGAAGTTGTCCTGCACTCCAGGGTAGTACTCTTCGTTGTCCTTGATGTATTGCCAATCAACCCATCTCATATCAGAGACAATTGGCTTCTTGTCTAGCAGCACTGTCTCATAAAAGTCTTGCTGCTCCTTGGTGTGAAACCTGTAGTCAACTGCAGTCCTTCTCCTTAAAGCATACGGGTCTGCTTCTCTCCACTTCCGGAGCCCTGAATCTCTCCTGAGTTTCATATCCTCAGCCACAGGATGAGCATCATTGTGGTCTGGGATCTTGGGCTTGAGCTTTCTAATAACATTCTCTTCTTCTTCTTCTGCAGCTTCAGGCACTGGGGCCTTGTTCTTCTCAGTAGCTGGGATGCTTCTTGTGTTCCTCTTTGGCTTTGGCTTTGGAGCTGGCTTGGCCTTGGAAGCAGTTGTCCCTGTTTTTATGGCATCACCCATCAGCTTGGGTGCCTTAGGTGCTGGTGCAACTACCTCTTCTTCTTCCTCCTCATCTTCCATGATGGAAGCCTTGCCAAGCACTCTAGGTACAGTTTTCTTCACCCTTTCTTTCCTCTTCTTGCCTTCAGCAGCAACTGGCTCAATGGGAGTGGGCTTCGCAGTTGAAGCTCTGGCCTTTGACATAGGCTGCCTGCCTTCTGGCCTTTTGATCTTCATCCCTGGTTTTATGCCTGTGCTGGCTCAACTCTCTTGGAAGTTGCTGCCTCTTCTGCCACATAATCCTCATCTTCTGAGTCTGAGGTTCTCTTCTTTCTCTGTCTTGTGGTAGCTTTAGGCAGATTGCTAGGGGTTCTCCTGCTGCAATCATCTGAGGAACTTGAGGGACTAGTGCCCTCACTCATCTGCACTTGCTGCTCTGACAAGTTCTGGCTATCACTTTGGTCTGACATGATGCAAACTCTGACTGCTGACCCTGTGAATAGGTTATAGATGAGATAGTGATGAGGACATCAATACCATTGTTACACCCACAGCCCCTACTGTTACATATACTGGACCAATTACTAGAGCTCGCGCACCCCAATTAAATTACCAGGTACTTTCGTTTCTTGGTAATGATTCTAATGTTCATGAGATTATGATGCTGCCTAAATTGGATACATTTGTTTTGCTTACAAATGAAGGCCTAGCTTGGAGAAGGATGAACATTGGAGCAAGAACACGCATGGAGTTGATGGCATGCGCAAGGGGATCAAGAACGGAGTTACAAGTGATGATTTCAGGACTTTGAAGCCGCCATAAGGAGTGCATGAAGCCTTGGACGAAATATACAAGATGCCACTTCATAATATTCGTCCATAGGCTATTCTAGGTGCTGCTTCACCTTATTAATGGGCCAGGCCCATGTAATTTCGAAATACTTAAGTATAGGCTATTTTTAGAGTCCGTATGTGTGGGGAAACAAGAGTTAGGGTTGGTTTCGGACCCCACCCTCAAGGGCCACGAAATTCCCCCCTCTTCCTCCATATATACAGCCCTTAGGGCGTCGTTTAGACTTTGGGTTTTGTTTAGATTAAAAGTTCGCCATAGCTGCAACTTCGCGTACTTCGTTTGTGTCCAACGACCAGACCAAGACGTCACAGAACCCCACCTTGATCAATAAAGCTTTCATCTTATATTCGCAATAACCCGATTGCAATCTCAGTTTCTTGCTTGTTCTTCGTTTGCTCGCAGGAAACAGACCCTCGTGGCCAGGTTGATCGTGCTCCGGCGTGGTCAATAACCCTCGGAAGTTGGTTTAGCGATTGCTAAGGCGCGACGTCTCGCACGTTCGTAGTCGGATCGTCAAGGTCGACTCCCACAGAAAACGATAGCCACCATCTCATCGAAAGATCGGGACCCTCGCCTCTATCAAGTGATATCAGATTTCCAGGTTGCTCGGTGAGATTTTTACAGTTTTTCGTAGATTAGATCGAGTCTGTTCTTCATACCTACAGTCCACGAAAAAGCCACAAAAAAATTAGGGTTAGTTCATCATATCCGAACCAATCTGAGCCTTTGCATAATCTTTTTAGGGTTTTTGCTTTGTTGAATTTGCGGTTGCATCGTCGTGTCAAGTTGCTGGTCTTAGAGTCTAGTCTTTTAGAGTTTCGAGTTCTGGTCATAAGTTGTCACGCCGCCGCCGCACCATCATCATCGCCTTGCCATCTACCGCCATTGCTTATCCGCCACCGCTCTGAATCCGTATCTATATACCACCACCAATCCGTATCCTTATACCACCACCAATCTGTATCCATATACCACCACCGCTACCATATACCACCACCGCTGCCATATACCACAACCATATATCCACCACCAATCCGAGTTCTTCTCATATTAGGTTTGTTCTTGAGATCAATCTAAATTCCGATTCGTGTTTCCTTGCCTGCGTAGGTCTTGCAAAAAAAAAGAGTCTGGAGACCCCCGGGCAGTTTTTAGGCCAAAATTTTCACGGGCAAATTTTTTTTTCCCTATCCTATTTTTAGGCTTTTCTGAGTCTTTTGAGCCACGTGCCATCATAGTGATTTTTTGTCGCACTTTTTCGTCGTCGCTGCCCTGATTTCCGAAAAAAAAAGTGAAAAAAAAATTGCGTGCCCATCCTATCAGTTGACGAGGGAAGAGTTTTGAGACACTCGCCATTATAGTGATTTTTCGCAAAAAAAAAGAGGAGCGCAAAAAAAAAGGAGCGCAAAAAAAAAAGAGAGCGAAAAAAAAGAGAGTTCCAGAGTGTGCTTTTCCCTTATTTACGTGCAGCGCCGTGATTTTTTTAGTGTTCTAGGCTCGCGTCTCTAGCACGGTCTAGCCTAGGACCAGCACAGTACCGTCGTTGAACGTTTATTCAACTTTGCATCTCTGAATTGATTATTGCTGACCCTTTTTGCTACCATACTATAAGCCTTCTCAGCTCCACATACATCTACGTCGTGTGTTTGACTCTCCCTGACAATCGCTCTATCCAAACTTTTGAGAGTTTTTGACTACAACGGTTGTCGATCACCGCCTGCTGCTGGGTAAGAACTGGTAAGAATTTGAGATTTGCTTGACGGATTTGTGACACCCGCCACCACCACCACTTGTTAGTAGTCTGTAGGATCATATTCTTGTGTGTTTCTATTGCTGCTAACCATGCCAGGATCACGAGCCGACGAGACTGACTGGGAGAACTTGACGAACAAGGAGCTTCATGATACGTTTCAGCAAATGATGAATGGACAGGTGCAAGATGTGATAAACAGATTTGAAGAGGCCATGGAGAAGATAGATGGCATGGAGAAGACGTTTGAAACAAAGCTCGATAATAGGTTTGCTAAATTTCTTTCGCGTTTTCCACCACCACCACCAGCTGCTCCTGCCGCACCTTTGCAACAACAGCAACAACACCGACTACCTCCACGTCGGGAAACAGCCCTCCGCCGAGCGAGCCGTGTCCCTCTTCAGTCGGGCCAAACTGCTGGTGCTGCTGTTGATACTTCTGTGGCTCCTACTGCTGATGTGGAGGAGGATGCTTATGTGGGAGATTATGAGGATGAGGTTGATCAAAATCAGAACTACGTGCCACCAACAGCACAGCAACCACCAGATCGTCCACATGCAAATAATGGCAATGGTAGGGCTCACCCTCAGGTACGAGATCATGACCATCTCCCTAAACTAAAATTGAATATTCCACCATTTGAGGGTAGATATGTTCCTGATATATATCTTATTGGGAGTTAGAAACTGAACAACGATTTACATGTTTACAATATCCCGAGGAGAGACGTGTTCCTGCTGCTGTTTGTGCTTTCGCTAGTTTTGCATGTGTTTGGTGGTCTGAGCATTGTAGATTATATCCTATTCCGGCTACTTGGGCTGCTTTGAAAACTGCTATGCGTACTCGTTGGGTTCCACCATATTATCAACGTGAATTACTTCAAAAATTGCAGCGCTTAAGACAGGGAAAAAATTCTGTAGAAGAATATTATCAGGAATTACAAACTGGCATGATTAGATGTGGTATTGTTGAGGAGAATGAAGCTATGCTTGCACGTTTTATGGGTGGATTAAATAGAGAGATTCAAACGATTCTAGAGTATAAGGAGTATACTAATATCACTCGTTTATTCCATCTTGCTTGTAAAGCTGAATGTGAAGTGCAGGATCGACATGCATTGGCGCGGACTAACTTTTCTGCAGGTCGACCTTCATCATGGACACCACGTGCATCATCTACTTCCACACGTTCTGCTACACCGGCGCCTCCGTCGGCTGCCACCTCCAACCGTGATACAATAAAGCAGGCACAATCACCACTATCTGCCAAGAGCACACCTTCTGGGCCTGCAAAGAGCTCTTCTTCATCCATGGCATCAACAAGGCAAACACATGATATTATTTGTCGACGTTGCAAGGGTGGAGGTCATTATGCGAGAGAATGCCCATCTAAGCGTGTGATGATTGTTACTGAGGATGGTGGGTATGAGTCCGCTAGTGACTATGATGAGGAGACTTTGGCTCTTATTACACGTGACGAACACGGTGGAGACGATTCTGATCATGAGACGCAATACATGGCTCCTGAAGATGCTGACAGGTATGAATGTTTAGTTGCTCAACGTGTTTTGAGTGTGCAGGTTACACAAGCTGAGCAAAATCAGAGGCATAATTTGTTCCATACAAAGGGAGTTGTGAAGGAACGTTCTGTTCGCGTGATCATAGATGGAGGGAGCTGCAATAACTTGGCTAGCATGGAGATGTTGGAGAAGTTATCTCTCACCACAAGACCACATCCACATCCTTACTACATCCAATGGTTCAACAACAGCGGCAAGGTTAAGGTAACACGTACTGTTCGTGTGCATTTTAGTATCTCTACATATGCTGATTATGTTGATTGTGATGTGGTACCTATGCAAGCATGTTCGTTATTACTTGGTAGACCATGGCAATTTGATAAAAATTCTGTACACCATGGTAGAAACAATCAGTATACTCTTGTTCATAACGATAAAAATATTACTTTGCTTCCTATGACTCCTGATTCCATTTTGAAAGATGATATTAATAGAGCTAATAAAGCAAAACAGGAGACAAATAAGAGTGAAAATCAGATTGTGGCAAAAGAATTTGAGCACCAAATGAAGCCTAATAATAAACCATCTACTGTTGTTTCTGAAATTAAATTGAAAAGTGCATGTTTACTTGCCACCAAATCTGATATTGATGAGCTAGATTTCAGCAAATCTGTTTGCTATGCTTTTGTGTGCAAAGAGGCATTATTTTCATTCGAGGACGTGCCTTCCTCTTTGCCCCCTGCTGTCACTAACATTTTGCAGGAGTTCGCTGACGTCTTTCCACAAGACGTGCCACCGGGATTACCACCTATTCGAGGGATTGAGCATCAAATTGACTTAATTCCCGGTGCTTCGCTACCCAACCGTGCACCATACCGTACCAATCTAGAGGAGACGAAGGAGATTATGCGTCAAGTACAAGAACTGCTCGACAAAGGTTATATACGCGAATCCCTTAGTCCTTGTGTTGTTCCTATCATTTTAGTGCCGAAAAAGTATGGTACGTCGCGTATGTGCGTTGATTGTAGAGGCATAAATAATATTACTATTCGTTATCGTCATCCTATTCCTAGGCTAGATGATATGCTTGATGAATTGAGTGGCTCTACAATATTCTCCAAAGTTGATTTGCGTAGTGGATACCATCAAATTCGTATGAAATTGGGAGGTGAATGGAAAACAGCATTTAAAACTAAGTTTGGATTATATGAGTGGTTAGTCATGCCTTTTGGGTTAACTAATGCACCTAGTACTTTCATGAGGTTAATGAACGAAGTTTTACGTGCTTTCATTGGACGATTTGTGGTAGTTTACTTTGATGACATATTGATTTATAGCAAATCTTTGGAGGAACATTTGGAACATTTACGTGCTGTTTTTATTGCTCTACGTGATGCACGTTTGTTTGGAAACCTTGGAAAGTGCACCTTTTGCACCGACCGAGTATCTTTTCTTGGCTATGTTGTTACTCCACAGGGAATTGAAGTTGATAAAGCCAAGATTGAAGCTATTGAGAGTTGGCCGCAACCCAAAACGGTCACACAAGTGAGGAGTTTCCTTGGCCTCGCTGGTTTCTATAGGCGTTTTGTGAGAGATTTCAGCACCATTGCTGCACCTCTCAACGAGCTTACAAAGAAGGATGTGCCTTTTGTTTGGGGTACCGCACAGGAAGAAGCCTTCATGGTATTGAAAGATAAGTTGACACATGCTCCTTTACTCCAACTTCCTAATTTCAATAAGACTTTTGAGCTTGAATGTGATGCTAGTGGAATTGGATTAGGAGGTGTGTTATTACAAGATGGAAAACCTGTTGCATACTTTTCTGAAAAATTGAGTGGGCCTAGTCTGAACTATTCTACTTATGATAAAGAACTATATGCTCTTGTTCGGACCTTAGAAACATGGCAACATTATTTATGGCCCAAGGAATTTGTTATACATTCTGATCATGAATCTTTGAAACACATTAAAAGTCAAGCAAAACTGAACCGTAGACATGCTAAATGGGTTGAATTCATTGAGACTTTCCCTTATGTCATTAAACACAAGAAGGGTAAAGAAAATGTTATTGCTGATGCCTTGTCTCGTCGTTATACTATGCTTTCACAACTTGACTTTAAAATATTTGGTTTGGAGACCATCAAAGATCAATATGTTCATGATGCTGAATTTAAAGATGTATTGCAGAATTGTAAGGAAGGGAGAACTTGGAACAAGTTCGTTCTTAACGATGGATTTGTGTTTCGTGCTAACAAGCTATGCATTCCAGCTAGCTCCGTTCGTCTTTTGTTGTTGCAGGAGGCGCATGGAGGAGGATTAATGGGACACTTTAGCGTCAAGAAGACGGAGGATATACTTGCTACACATTTCTTTTGGCCAAAGATGAGACGGGATGTTGAGCGTTTTGTTGCTCGCTGCACTACATGTCAAAGAGCTAAGTCACGACTCAATCCTCATGGTTATATATGCCTTTGCCTGTACCTAGTGTTCCTTGGGAGGATATATCAATGGACTTTGTTTTAGGTTTACCTCGAACAAAGAAGGGGAGGGATAGCATATTTGTTGTCGTGGATAGGTTCTTGAAAATAGCACACTTTATACCATGTCATAAAAGCGATGATGCTGTTAATGTTGCTGATTTGTTCTTTCGTGAAATTATTCGCTTACATGGTGTGCCAAATACTATTGTTTCAGATCGTGATACTAAATTTCTTAGCCACTTTTGGAGATGTTTATGGGCTAAGTTGGGGACTAAGCTGCTTTTTAGTACTACTTGTCACCCCCAAACTGATGGACAAACTGAAGTAGTCAATAGAACATTGTCTAGTATGCTTAGGGCTGTTTTGAAGAATAATAAGAAAATGTGGGAAGAATGCTTGCCTCATATTGAATTTGCTTATAATCGTTCATTGCATTCTACTACTAAGATGTGCCCTTTTGAAATTGTGTATGGTTTCCTACCTCGTGCACCTATTGATTTGTTGCCTCTTCCATCTTCAGAGAAGGTTAATTTTGATGCTAAAGAACGTTCTGAATTGATTTTAAAAATGCATGAGTTAACTAAGGAAAACATTGAGCGTATGAATGCTAAATATAAACTTGCTGGAGATAAGGGTAGAAAACATGTTGTGTTTGAGCCTGGAGATCTTGTTTGGTTACATTTGCGTAAAGATAGATTTCCTAATCTGCGCAAATCAAAGCTAATGCCACGTGCTGATGGTCCTTTTAAGGTGTTAGAGAAAATAAATGATAATGCATATAAACTTGAGCTACCTGTAGATTTTGGGGTTAGTCCCACTTTTAACATTGCAGATTTGAAGCCTTATTTGGGTGAGGAAGATGCGCTTCCGTCGAGGACGACTTCATTTCAAGAAGGGGAGGATGATGAGGACATCAATACCATTGTTACACCCACAACCCCTACTGTTACATATACTGGACCAATTACTAGAGCTCGTGCACGCCAATTAAATTACCAGGTACTTTCGTTTCTTGGTAATGATTCTAATGTTCATGAGATTATGATGCTGCCTAAATTGGATACATTTGTTTTGCTTACAAATGAAGGGCCTAGCTTGGAGAAGGATGAACATTGGAGCAAGAACACGCATGGAGTAGATGGCATGCGCAAGGGGATCAAGAACGGAGTTACAAGTGATGATTTCAGGACTTTGAAGCCGCCATAAGGAGTGCATGAAGCCTTGGACGAAATATACAAGATGCCACTTCATAATATTCGTCCATAGGCTATTCTAGGTGCTGCGTCACCTTATTAATGGGCCAGGCCCATGTAATTTCGAAATACTTAAGTATAGGCTATTTTTAGAGTCCGTATGTGTGGGGAAACAAGAGTTAGGGTTGGTTTCGGACCCCACCCTCAAGGGCCACGAAATTCCCCCCTCTTCCTCCATATATACAGCCCTTAGGGCGTCGTTTAGACTTTGGGTTTTGTTTAGATTAAAAGTTCGCCATAGCTGCAACTTCGCGTACTTCGTTTGTGTCCAACGACCAGACCAAGACGTCACAGAACCCCACCTTGATCAATAAAGCTTTCATCTTATATTCGCAATATCCCGATTGCAATCTCAGTTTCTTGCTTGTTCTTCGTTTGCTCGCAGGAAACAGACCCTCGTGGTCAGGTTGATCGTGCTCCGGCGTGGTCAATAACCCTCGGAAGTTGGTTTAGCGATTGCTAAGGCGCGACGTCTCGCACGTTCGTAGTCGGATCGTCAAGGTCGACTCCCACAGAAAACGATAGCCACCATCTCATCGAAAGATCGGGACCCTCGCCTCTATCAGATAGAGTGGATAAGCATCACAAAATGCAGAGATTTTTGCAAAATAATAATTCAAAAACTTAGTTTTAGTTTCCCACTGAAAGCATCTCGGATCTACCGATTTCTAAACTCGGTGATACCGAAGCAGTTTTGGCACCTAAACTAGTGAACTCGGTCAGACCGAGTCACAGTTTGGTGGCACCGAGACTGCTAGGGTTTCACAGAGTTCCAAAATCGGTCACACCGATAAGTAATTCTCGGTCAGACCGAGTCTCACTTGTGCAATGGCATAAGCCAAATCGGTGGGACCGAGTTTTTCAACTCAGTGGGTCCGAGATGGTTTCGGCGGAAACCTAACCCTAAAATTTTCGAATTAAACCTAATCTACGAGTTCATTGACTGGATAGAAGTTTAACAAACGTGGCAAGAATCATGATGATCACAATGTGCTAAGAATCGGATTGGGGAATAGCACAAAGATTGAGTCCATACCCTAGTTCGGCGGAGACTCGCTACGGCGGCAATGGCGGGGTTCAATTTCCGTTGACAGCGACGGAGACCAGCGACTGGAGGTGGCTGGCGGCGAGGAGACGATCCGGAGACCAAGTTGGCAGAGCAGGCTATCGCGCGGGCGAAGGGGTTCGGAGAAATTTCCAAATTTTTGCCCGTGACTATATATAGCCTGACCCTGTCGGTGTGACCGAGTGGAACAACTCGGTGGCACCAAGATGCAAAACTGTATACAGTTGTTGCAACTCGGTGTGACCGAATGGTTCAAATCGGTTGCACCGAGATCGAAAACCTAGATCAACTTAATGATCTCGGTAGGACCGAAAGTAGGGTATCGGTCAGACCGAGAATCATAAAGAGGTTTTGGAAGTTTAAGTCTATGACGAATCGGGGACTCCGAGCGCTCCTCACACAGAGTGGTTCGAATCTGACTTGATCAAATTTTGTGATGTAGCATGAATAGAGTTTGAGACGAGAAAAGCATAGATAGCTAGAGGAGGTTCTTAGGCATTCTTGTCCATCCACTTGGCAAAAGGAAATAAAACCAAACAATCAAAACAACAAGTGGATGTCCTCGAATGAGTAAAATATGCAACCAGCATGCTCACACAATAAGATGGCAAATGAAATATGTGACAAGACATGCACAACCAATTCTAGCATCTATCAAGCAATTTGCGATGACAAGGTCATCTATATATGAGTATATTGACTTAGGAGTCAAGTGAGAACACTTGATCATAGGTCATACTCATCGTTTAAGCTCAAGTGGGGTTACCACTTTTACATAAAGCATTGTTGTGTTCACATCTTTAGAGTTGCTTTAGCTCAAGTCTTAGAGTAAAGCCCCCCCTAGATGTGATATCCCCCCTTAGAGGGATGAACTAACCTCGGGTTTTGTCGATGATGACTTCATGTAGATGTTGAAGATGTGGATGCTCAATGTTGATGTAGATCACTTGGAGCTATCCATTTGAGTGAATTGCACTTTCAATACCTACATGGGTTAGTCCCACAAGGAACAAACAAGGATATCCATAGACATAGAGTGATGCACACACAAGATGATGTCCATGAAAACTTTTAGGTTACCTTGTCCCTTGTCTTACCAACAAGAGGGTTTGTGACTCCTTGAACTAGTGCAAGATGTGGAAGTTGATTGCACTTGTTCTTGCCAAAATGATAAGAGTGAAGTATGTTGGCGGAGTCACCCTCAAGAACTCTCTAGTTCTTCTTCTTTTGGATACACACCATCTTGATGGGAATCCTTGGAGTTGTAGTCGTACTTGATGAAGTGGAACTTGAAGTAGTCTTGGGAATCCACTTGACTAAGGTCTTAGGAGCTTCTTCAAATGCATCAATTTCCTCTTGAAGCTTGTCCTTGCCTTTTTGCTTGTAGTCTTGTGGTGGAAGATCATCTTGAGCTTGTGTCCCCTTGAAAGAAGTATCATACTTCTCTTGTTGAGGAACAAACTTTGTCTTGGGGTATTGATCTTCTTCCCACTCAACTCCATTGGCATTGAACTTTCGTTCAAAACCAACACCTTGATTCTTCCGGTGCATTCCTTGCTTGCGCACAATTTCCTCGAATTGCTTACTCCCGGCAAGGCTTTTGTACACTCCTTTCTCTATAATTCCCTTCAATAAGCTATTTTCTTGCTCAAGTGTAACTTGGCTAAAAGAATCATTAGTGGAATCAAGAGAACTACTAGAGGCAACAATATTGGATTTAGCATGATCATTGTTACTACTAGAGGAAGAATCTTTCTTGTTCTTGTTACTAGACTTGACTTGAGGCATGTAAGTGGATAATAGTAAATGCTTGGCAATGTAAGAAGAACTTTTCTTGCGGAGATCATCATTGATTGCTTTTAAAAACTCATGCTCTTGCTCAAGATTGAGCTTTTTAAAGCGTAATTTCTCATGAGCTCTTAAAAGTTCTTGATGATCTTCAAAGATAGTTTCATGAGCTAACTTAAGAGTGTTTAGTTCTTTAGTTAGAGCCTCAATCTTCTCCTTATCATTGTCATTTGTTTTATCTTGATTAGCATGATTAATTGACATTTCATCATAGTATTCATCACTAGAGTTGTCAAAAAGCAAATCATCACCTAACAAGTCATCTTCATCACTATTGAAATCAACATACTCGGGGTGTGTTACCTTAGGACCTTTGGCCATGAAGCATCTTCCAATTCCTTCATTTGGTGAGTCAAATATGTCGTAGGAGTTGGTTGACACAAGTGCTAGACCGGCAACACCTTCATCTTGAGTATCTTCGGAGTCGGAGTGATAACTTCTCTCGGAGTGGCTGTCGGAGTCGGAGCCGGATACCCATTCACCAACATGAGCTTGATGTCTTTGTTTTGTGTAGCTCCTTGATGATTTTTCCTTCCTTTCCGAATCCTTGCTTCTCCGTGAGTATCTTCGTTCATAACGATCATCTCTACTCCTTCCCTCTCTTGGTGGTGATTCTTTGCTTCTTCTTTTTGGAGAATCTTCTCTTCTCTTGTAGGGAGCCGTACACTCATTGGAATAGTGTCTGGATCTTCCACAACTGTAGCAGTTTCGCTCTCGACTAGAAGATCTTTTGTCATTGTAGGACCTTGACTTGAAGCTTCTATCTTTGCTTCTACTCTTGTAGAACTTGTTGAAGTTCTTCACCATTAAGCTCAATTCTTCATTGAAGTTTTGTTTCTCACTTGATGATGTAGGGGCTTCACATGAGGCTTTGTAGGCACCACTTGATTTGTTGTGAAGTTCCTCTTTATCCTTAAGTGACATCTCATGAGCAACAATTCTTCCAATCACCTCCGTTGGCTTGAGATCTTTGTAATTGGGCATCATTTGGATCAATGTGCACACGGTATCATATTTTCCATCCAAGGCTCTTAGAATCTTCTTGATGATGAATCTATCGGTCATCTCTTCACTTCCTAAGCCGGCAATCTCATTTGTGATGAGAGCAAGCCTAGAGTACATTTCAGCGACACCTTCACCATCCTTCATTTTGAACTTGTCAAGTTGACTTTGAAGCACATCCAACTTGGATTCCTTGACGGAGTCGGTACCTTCGTGCATATCAATCAAAGTGTCCCAAATTTCCTTTGCATTCTCAAGACGGCTGGTTTTGTTGAATTCTTCGGGGCACAATTCGTTGAAGAGAATATCACAAGCTTGAGCATTGTATTGCAACATCTTCAACTCATCCGCGGTAGCTTCACGGTTTGGTTCTTTCCCATCAAAGAAGTCACCTTGCAAACCAACACACACAATAGCCCAAACGGTGGGGTTATGTCCAAGAATATGCATTTTCATTTTATGCTTCCAACTAGCAAAATTGGTACCATCAAAGTAAGGACCTCTACGGTGATAATTTCCCTCGCTAGATGCCATACTCTCCTAGGTTGTGAAACCAAGGCTATGACCACCAAAAGCTATGGAGATCAAAGCAAATGGAAACCAAAGCTCTGATACCACTTGTAGGATCGAAAGTATGTCTAGAGGAGGGGTGATTAGACTACTTGACCAAATAAAAACTTAACCTTTTCCCGATTTTAGTTCTTGGCAGATTTTAGCTATTGTAGGACAAGTCAAGCAATCATCACACAATTCAAGCAAGCATGCAAAGAGTATATTGGCAGCGGAAAGTAAAGCATGCAACTTGCAAGAATGTAAAGGGAAGGGTCTGGAGAATTCAAACACAATTGGAGACACAGATGTTTTTCCCGTGGTTCGGATAGGTGGTGCTATCCTACATCCACATTGATGGAGACTTCAACCCACGAAGGGTAACGGTCGCGCGAGTCCACGGAGGGCTCCACCCACGAAGGGTCCACGAAGTAGCAACCTTGTCTATCCCACCATGGCCATCGCCCACGAAGGACTTGCCTCACTAGCGGTAGATCTTCACGAATTAGGCGATCTCCTTGCCCTTACAAACTCCTTGGTTCAACTCCACAATCTTGTCAGAGGCTCCCAAGTGACACCTAGCCAATCTAGGAGACACCACTCTCCAAGAAGTAACAAATGGTGTGTTGATGATGAACTCCTTGCTCCTGTGCTTCAAATGATAGTCTCCCCAACACTCAACTCTCCCGCATAGGATTTGGATTTTGTGGAAAGAAGATTTGAGTGGAAAGCAACTTGGGGAAGGCTAGAGATCAAGATTCATATGGTAGGAATGGAATATCTTGGTCTCAACACATGAGTAGGTGGTTCTCTCTCAGAACATATGAGTTGGAATTGTGTATGTGTTCTGATGGCTCTCTCCACGAATGAAGAGGAGGTGGAGGGGTATATATAGCCTCCACACAAAATTTTCCAATCTCGGTGGGACCGAATCAACAAACTCGGTCGGACCGAAAAGGTAAACCTAGTGACCGTTAGAGATTTTCGGTGGGACTGACATGCAACTCGGTAGGACCGATATGGTTAGGGTTTGGGCATAACGTAATCTCGGTGAGACCGATTACACAAACTCGGTGAGACCGAGTTTGGTAATAAGCTAACCAGAGAGTTGGTCAGGCAAACTCGGTGGGACCGATTTGCTCTTTCGGTGAGACCGAAAAGTTACAAAGGGAAACAGAGAGTTTACATTGCAATCTCGTGGGACCGATTCGCTCTTTCGGTGAGACCGAAAAGTTACGAAAGGGAAACAGAGAGTTTGCAATCCCATCTCGGTGAGACCGAGATCCCTATCGGTAGAACCGAATTGCTAGGGTTTGGCAGTGGCTTATGACAAGTGAAACTCGGTGGCGCCGGATAGAAAGAATCGGTAGGACCGAGTTTGGCTTAGGGTTTAGGTCATATGTGGATATGGGAAAGTAGTTGAGGGTTTTGGAGCATATCACTAAGCACATGAAGCAAAAGGCTCATTAAGCAACACCTCATCCCTCCTTGATAGTATTGGCTTTTCCTAAAGACTCAATGTGATCTTGGATCACTAAAATATAAAATGAAGAGTCTTGAGCTTTTGAGCTTGAGCCAATCCTTTATCCTTAGCATTTTGAGGGTTCCACTTTCACATCCATGCCATGCCAATCACTGAGCTTTCCTGAAATAGTCATCTTGGAATAGCATTAGCTCAATGAGCTATATGTTGTTATGAATTACCAAAACCACCTAGGGATAGTTGCACTTTCAATATCCCATAACATAATGTCAACTAGCATCATGATGAAAATAACACTAGCCACTAATAATCCAAAGGCAACATGATATTCAAAGTAGTGCTCCAAGATAATAACAGATACCTTCATGGCAATAATCATACTGGCCACTAAGAATCCAAAGGCAACATGTCGTCCAAAGTAATACTCCAAAGCATATTACCATCATAAACATAATCATAACAGCCACTAAGAATCCAAAGGCACATGTCATCCACATAATCATCAAAATATAAGTCCTAGAACTAGCAATATCAACATCAAAACATTACTCTGAGTCATGCCATGAACAGATCATACATAGATAATGCAATGTTTTAAATAAGTTCAAATGAATAAACCATGTCACTGCATTGCAATCATGCAAATGGAGGGTGTGGCTTGCCTGGGGTGGAAGAAATCACCGAGAAGAAGTGCGAGAAGCTCACGGAAAGAATCGCCAGAAACTTTCTCTCTCGGAGGGGCTGATTAAGCGCAAGGGAAAAAATGGTCATTTTTAGAATGTCAAAAAATTGTGAAAATGATTTCATCGGAACAGGCTCGACAAAATGAAGAAGTGGGCTTTGGAATCACCTGATTTGGAGTTGGGAGTAAAAAGATAAGGGTTTTTCTGCCAGGGACCCATCTGTAAGAAAAAATCTTTACAAACCGGGCCTGGACAGAAAAATAGAAGGTGTATTCTCAGGAAATACGTTTTCCAGAGCAGAAAACATACTTTTGGCCCGAAGAAGAACAAAGTACGCTTTCAGAAGGGAAAAGCGCACACAGGCAAATCCCGCATCCACTTATCCACGTCAGCGAGGGGGCGGGGCCGGGCCTTGTGTCGCTGACATGTGGGTCCAGTGCGGAGTCTCTCTCCTCCTGGCCTTCTCCTTCTTCTCCCCCGACGCGTGCCCGCTGCACAGAGGAGGACCGCCGGCGCCGGCGCTCCCCGGTCAGCTCCGGCCACCTCCGGTGGATCTCGGACCACCGGAGTGACCAGCACAAGGAGATGCACCCGCCTGATGAGTCTGCCCATGTCGGAGAGCAACGGAGCAGGCGGAACGGGGAGCCACGGCAGAGGAGAGCTTCAGCCTCCGGGGAGTGCGTGGCAAACGACCACGGGAGGAGGAGAGGTGTTGGGGTGGCTCCGAGGTGAGGATGGAGGTCTCTGGTTGTGTAGATAGGGAGGGAGGAGCTCGGCGTTGAGCGAATTTAGGCCGAGGCCGAGGTGGGAACGGCGGCCATGGGGAAGGGAAGGGAGGCGCTCGAGCTCCAGGGAGTGCTCGGGAGGCTTCTGGGATGCGGGGGAGGCCAGTGGTGAGGAGAAACGGAGACGGGGTGGCCTTATATAGGCAGGGCGAGGGAGGTTTAGCTGGCGTCACCGCGGACGCGTGTCCCACGCCGCGGACACGTGCCCATGCTCGTGAAATCGGTGGTAGGCGATGATGGAGGCGCAGGGAGAAAGCTCATGGGGAAGAGGAGGCCAAAGGAGAAGCAGAGGAAGAAGCCGAGCGCCATTAAAACATGTCGGGGCACTGTGCCCCCGTGGGCGTTCGACGGCGAGCATTGGTGGGCATCGGTGAGGACACGGACGGAGGGGGAGAGGGGTCCAGGGGAACGACGACGACGCGGGCCAGCTGCTGGACAAGCTCGCGCGCGTGAAGGCGATGAGAGGAGGAGGGGGTCCAGCACAAACAGCAACTGGACGCGGCCACTGCACACAGAGCGTGTGCACAGGCACGCCATTGTCATGGTCACCGCGTGCACTGGTTTGTAGTGGGGGAGAGGGGCTTGACCATGTTGTCTAGTGGGTAGTTCATCCAAGGTAGGTTACAACCGCGGTGGTAGATCGGTGAAAAGTGATATGGTTAAATGGTAATCACCATCTGAAGTTTACTGCAGTAAACTTGGGTGAGCACTGGTGCTCAACAGGGATTTCACTGGCACCAAAGAGTTTGTCTGGGGTGATTAACTAAGGAAGGACTATGATCCTGGAGTTTTTGAGGCATAATGGAACACAAACTAATATAGTTGCTTTGTAACTCACATTATGGGTCTAGAATCAAGATTTGGTTGATGCACTCACATGAAGTAACCACTTGAGGTAAAACTTGGCAGGGCTTAGTGATTTGGCTAGATAAAGGTGTTGTTAAAATTTCATACCAATTGGTTTTACCAAAATGGTACTTGCTTCACAAACATCCTTGATGACTAGAAACTTGCAAGAATTCTAGAGAAATATTGGATTCATGAATTGATTCCAAATTTGGTGGAGAGAAGTTATTTGTGTAGGAGAATGCTCTGGTAAATTTTCAAGTAAAATGAAGCAATATACAATATACTTGCTTCACAACCTGAAAATATTGACAGAATCAAAGATTTGAATGTTGAGCTCACATAGAGAACAGGATGGAGCTGAAATTTGTAGGAGTGAGATAATGTGAGCATATGAAGTAGTGTGCAAAATTTCAACTCATTTGGATAACCCTAGCTAGCACTTTCTTCACAAAGGCTTCCCTCAGACAGGAACTTTGAAAAAATCACTGAGGAAGTTTGGCCAGGCAAGTAAAGTTGAATTTTGGCACAGGGCAATTATTTGGATGATATATCATGCCCAAAAAGTTTGGGGGCAAATGGGAAAGGATAACTAGCACTTGCTTCACAATGTGCCATTTAGGACAGAATAGGAAATGAATTTATTGAGCCTAATGGAAAATATGGCCAATGAAATATTTTGCCATATTTGATGAAGATATGACCCAAACAATTTATAAGAATTATTTGGGGATTTTTGTATGGACAAAAATATAGGTTGCTTCAAAACCTAGGGCAGACAGGGTTATTCTTTAATAGAAAAAGGAATTTTCCCTAGAAAAGAAGTTAGGGTTTGGTCAAGCAGTGGAGTGACATGATCTTGGCAAAGTTTTTAGGATGATGAGTCACTTGGGAGGGGAAATGGGGATGATTTCCCAGGTGACAGGGCCACAGAACCACTCCAAAAAGAAAAACAGAGCAAAAATCAATAAATCAAAAAGAAAAAGAAAGGGCCAAAATCCAGGCTGTTACAACTCTTACCCCCTTAAAGAAATGTCGTCCTCGAGATTTAGTTGCTCAGGGAACAAGTGTGTCTTGAGGACACCGTTTCTAACTCGGGTATCCTTTTCCTTTATTTATTGTTCCCCCAAGAATTTATATGATTTGACCATCTTTGCTCGGGGTGGTTTGCTTCACCTTTCCCAAATCCTGACGGGTTTTTTGCTCATATACAAATTTATTTTTTACTGACATTGATTCCCCATACCTGTGGTGGTATCCAGTGGATCTGAGCATAAATTTTTCCTTCGGTCATGAACACCTTAATACTTCTGTCATGGGGTTGCTTCAAATAAATGCAGGCCTTCTGGTTTCAATAAATGCTGAGAATTAATCAGGGCCACCTTCTGACGGGATCTGACTGCTCATAGGTGGTACTGATTTTGATTTATTTCTTTGGCTCGAGTGTGAAATATGTATCAAAGATCTGACTGCCTTTTGTCAGGAGCAATATAACGGTGTATGGAGTTATAGTTGTGTCATACCTCAAATATTTATATCTTGAGACTGGTCCGATAGGGGACTAACGGACAATTGCTTTTTCCTGACAGACTAACCATGTACTTGATTTCGTCGTCAAGTATACCGGGTCTGAGCTGATTGTTTGGCTTTTGACTTTATCATTTTTTCGGTATACCTATTTGGATTTTCCATATTACCCATTCCAAGCGGGATATGAAATCCTTGTAAAACAGAGTAGGCCGCTGAAGGTGTATGTCTTTGTGGATCCATATGGAATTATGGCCTCCAACTGACTTGGGGTATCCGGACCCTGATGGTCATGCAAAATCATCTTACTTTTGCTGTCAGTCTCACCCTATAACGGTCATGATTTTCTTTGTGAGGATACCTTACTGGAATAACTTGGCCACACCTGTCCTTGATTCTTCGTATGGCTAGGGACTTGATTAGTGCAATATTGTTGGCATTATTCCTTTTGCTTATTTTCTGACCCGTATCCGCACATATATGACATATACTCGGGGTTTGTAGCTGTATGGAACTCATTGCTGAGGCCAATCATACAAGAAGGTGACAAGGTTTCCTGATATTACCTTGTCTGGTGCGGGAATAATGACCTTGATGACCATTGTCAAGACTGTGGATTCTGTGATGTCATCTCCAGTTCTTGTAGATCCGTGTTATTCATGAGATGTATCTCTGCTTATTTTCCTTTAGGTATATCTGTTGGATCCTTGTTGTACCTTGTATGAATGACTGATGTGATTGGGGATGCATGCTCACCATATGTAGATGAAGAATATGCCACTAAACACTTGATTCTTGCGGTACTCATATGTTTTGATTGTATTGTACCTCCGACAAAAAATATTGCAAATCTGATCCTTGATCTGCAGAGAAAAGCCATTCGTGTAGCTTGCCAAGGAAGGCTCATTAGCTTCTGTTCGAAGCTTTTTGTCTCGGTAGCGTGCAGAAGAAGCCTCGATGGCTTACACACGAAGCTTGACATGAGTATTGCGTAGGAGAAGCCTGAGTTCCGTACTTGAGAAGCTTCTCCTCGGTTTTGCTTGTTGAGAAAAATTCATTTCAGTCTGTCAGAAGCTTTTACCGAGGTATCTTGTTGAGAAAGACCGGATTTCTTGGACCGGAAATTATTCACATATCATGCTGAGGAGCCTTGCATCATAAATTTCTTTCGATAGCGTGTGGAAGAATACTGAGTTTATTATATCCAAAACTTCATACTGAAATGCAGACTAAAATCCACACACACAGACACCCATGATATTCTGTGGCTGAATATTTGCATGAGAAAATTTGTTTAACTGTCTTCCTTGAGCATATCACACTCTGACTTTATTTCGGATGATAACATATTTCAAGCATCATGCATCGCTGAGCCAAAATTTTGTATATGCTCCATACCTTTGACTGAGAATATACCATTGATCTTGTACCTGACTTATCTTGCTGCTGATCATTACTGCTGTGAGAATTTTATACTGCTACAGACTTTAGTTATCAGTACTGTTGTGAGGAGTGCACACTAATGCAAAATTATTATCAGCCTCAAAATCAGATATTCCTCATTTCACTACAGTTGGCTGAGAATTCCATTCTGTTTAGATGAGCTTCCAAATATTTGAACTCCTTGCTTATTCCTCGGGTCCGGTGTAAGCTGATGAGCAACTCTTTATAGGTGGGGAAATAATGTAACACCGGGGCCCAAAAGAAAGAAGCAAAAGAAAACTCAACTAAACAAAAGCACACAACAACAATCAATTCACACACAAATCAATGTCACATATTACTGCTAGTCACACAATATGCATGCCTACTTAATCACACAAATATCGCGGGATCCCTGGTACTATGATCTAGCATGCTGTACGATGTGCACGAGGACGAATAAATGTATGGAGGAATTGGTGTAAACAGCGCTACACCAAGTGCTAGCTTAGCCAGGTAGCAACCTGGACTAGCTCAGAGGCGAGGACGTACTTGATAACCATGTAGCAGGACACGACTGTCACGACCACATTATTTTCAAGCGGACGAAAAATATTCGTACTCGTCCAAGAAATAAGGATAGCGAGGAAACTGAGCCTACTGGCATTGCCCTTTCTTGATAGCTCTGATCATTAAGAGTTGCCAACACGACAAAATAAAAGAGCGATTCGGGATAGAAGCATGTTCATCACTGAAACGATAGGCGGGGCTAAAAGGTAGGAATTCGGCGCAATACCTGAGCACCATTTTTACCAACAGTGTCGGGATCACTTGGCATCACTCTGCTGGGACAGAGATGACGCCAAACACTGAAGAACGAGCCAGAAAAGAAAAGTTGAGAAATGCAAAGGCTAAGCTGTGGTGGGTCGTGAACTGATGCCATCTACACTCACCAAATAAATCGTCAGTAGCAACAAATACTAAGGATATATGCATGCTGTGCAACAAACAAATGCAGCAACCAAGTCCAATAAACAAGCCAAACTACAAACTATCGATTTCTACCGGTTTCTACCGCTCGCACTGACTAGGGTGTCCTACAGCCAGACCTGCTCTGATACAAAGCCTGTGGCACCCCGGCTCAGAGAAACCGGAACGCCCCGTATTCCAGCCCAGAGATCGAGGAGAAGTCTCTGGAATACGGCACTACTTGACATAGAACAAATCAGCTCTTATTACAAGAATAACAATACAAGGGTATGATGTTACAAAGAAGCACATCAGCACGGCGACACTACGCCTGCGATACTACACTTGCTCTAAGCTAGCAGCGAAACAACTCATAGCAGCGGAATACTTCTAGCAGCGGAACAACGACGAAGGTGGTGAACTCCACTCCGCAGGGACTCTGGCTGGGACATGATATAGCACACACGCACGGCAACCTTGACAAGCAATCAAGCAATCATGGCAGCACCTGCAATCTGGCATGACACGCCAGGTCAGTACATTGAATGTACTTGCAAGCTCACAACAACGACAAACATCAAGGCAAGACAATAATATAGCATTAACAGGTTAATTATTTAACAACTACCATGATGAAACAACTACTAAGCATGGTATGAAACTGATACAATACAAATAAATCACCATCTCGGATCTCCATAACCATATTTCTCTTGGCTAACCGGCCAAGCAAGATACCATCTCGATCACCTCGTGATCAAAACCAAACGGTGATCTTTCGGGCGATCACAACCATGACCAACACTTGGTCTGAAACGGTAATCCTTCCGGCGATCACTACCATGACCAACACTTGGTCTCCAACATCATCATCAACATCCTGCCAATCTATACTGCTCAACATATTAACATATAAATCACATATAAGTCATTCCGTCATGTGAGTGTTGATCGAATGGTGTGACCTAGTACGAACCCATGCCTATGACCAAGGACGCGGCTATCGATAGATTTAAATACACACTCTGCAGAGGTAGCGCACTGCACCCACACCACGGAACCCATGGCCTCGCACTCCCATTCGGGTGGACCAACGGCGTTCCGACAGAACCGATGTACTGCCATGACACTCTCCCGGCCACTCCAACCCACTCCCAACTGGGCTAGTCCTGGGTGGCCCCGTGTCTACCAAAGACATAACAATCACCGTCATGGCCGAAACGTCCCTCACGGGGACCGTGCACATAACAACAACGGGCACACAAGGCTTATGTCCGCCTACCTAATTAGGGTAGTGCGTGCCCATAACCTTCCCTAGTTGGAGGCATCGGCGAGAGGCACGATAATAGATCGCATTAGGGCCTTCCCATAAAGGCAAATGTGCTTGCACTGGAAAAGCCCGGTTTGGTGGCACCTGACCAACTTAATGACAGAATTTATCCCCAAAATATAATAGTAATGACTGATACTCCAATATCATCTATCAACCTATAATCCAAGTCATAGCAATATCCAACAAATAATCCAAAGCTTAATATCATCATACCAAAATACTCCGAGAACAGTATAACACTACTATCATGATGAACCCAAGAACGATAATACTACTACTCAAATAACTATCCAGCTATGATCCACATGCAAGCATCATCTCCATAATCATATCCCATAACATAATGTCAACTAGCATCATGATGAAAATAACACTACCACTAATAATCCAAAGGCAACATGATATTCAAAGTAGTGCTCCAAGATAATAACAAATACCATCATGACAATAATCATACTAGCCACTAAGAATCCAAAGGCAACATGTCGTCCAAAGTAATACTCCAAAGCATATTACCATCATAAACATAATCATAATGGCCACTAAGAATCCAAAGGCACATGTCATCCACATAATCATCAAAATATAAGTCCTAGAACTCCAAGCAATATCATGGCAATATCAACATCAAAACAATACTCCGAGTCATGCCATGAACAGATCATGCATAGCTAATGCAATGTTTTAAACAAGTTCAAATGAATAAACCATGTCACTGCATTGCAATCATGCAAATGGAGGGTGTGGCTTGCCTGGGGTGGAAGAAATCACGAGAAGAAGTGCGAGAAGCTCACGGAAAGAATCGTCAGAAAACGTTCTCTCCCGGAGGGGCTGATTAAGCGCAAGGGTAAAATGGTCATTTTCATTATGTCGAAACATGGTGAAAATTATTCCATCGGAACGGTCTCGACAAAATGAAGAAGTGGGCTTTGGAATCACCTGATTTGGAGTTGGGACTAAAAAGATATAAGGGTTTTTCTGCCAGGGACCCATCTATAAGAAAAATCTTTACAAACCGGGCCTGGACAGAAAAACAGAAGGCGTCTTCTCAGGAAATACGTTTTCCAAAGCGGAAAACATACTTTTGGCCTGAAGAAGAACAAAGTACGCTTTCATAAGGGGAAAGCGCACACGGGCAAATCCCGCGTCCACTTATCCACGTCAGCGAGGGGGCGGGGCCGGGCCTTGTGTCGTTGACGTGTGGATCCAGTGTGAGGTCTCTCTCCTCTTGGCCTTCTCCTTCTTCTCCCCTAACGCGCGCCCGCTGCACAGAGGAGGACCGCCGGCGCCGGTGCTCGCCCGGTCAGCTCCGGCCACCTCTAGTGGAGCTCGGACCACCGGAGTGACCAGCGCGAGGAGCCACACCCGCCTGATGAGTCTGCCATGTCAGAGAGCAGCGGAGCAGGCGGATCGGGGGCCGCAGCGGAGGAGAGCTTCGGCCTTTGGGGAGTGTGTGGAAAATGACCACGGGAGGAGGAGGAGAGGTGCTGGGGTGGCTCTGGGGTGAGGATGGACGTCTCTGGTGGTGTAGATAGGGAGGGAGGAGCTCGGCGTTGAGCGAATTTAGGCCGACGCCGAGGCGGGCACGGCCGCCATGGGGAAGGGAAGGGAGGCTCTCGAGCTCCGGGGAGTGCTCGGGGAGGATTCTAGGATGTGGGGGAGGCTAGTGGTGAGGAGAAACGGAGACGGGGTGGCCTTATATAGACAGGGCGAGGGAGGTTGAGCTGGCGTCGCCGCGGACGCGTGCCCACGCTCACGAACTCGGAGGTAGGCGACGATGGAGGCACAGGGAGAAAGCTCACGGGGAAGAGGAGGCCAAAGGAGAAGCAGAGGAAGAAGCCGAGCGCCATTAAAACATGTCGGGGCACTGCGCCCCCGTGGGCGTTCGGCGGCGAGCGTCGGTGGGCGTCGGTGAGGAAACGAACGGAGGGGGAGAGGGGTCCAGGGGAACGTCGACGACGCGGGCCAGCTGCTGGACACGCTCACGCGCGCGTAGGCGACGAGAGGAGGAGGGGTTCCAGCACAAACAGCCACTGGACGCGGCCACTGCACACAGAGCGCGTGCACAGGCACACCATTGTCGTGGTCACCGTGTGCACTGGTTTGTAGTGGGGGATAGGGGCTTGACCATGTTGTCTAGTGGGTAGTTCATCCAGGGTAGGTTACAACCGCGGTGGTAGATCAGTGAAAAGTGATATGGTTAAATGGTAATCACCATCTGAAGTTTACTGCAGTAAACTTGGGTGAGCACTGGTGATCAACAGGGATTTCACTGGCGCCAAAGAGTTTATCTGGGGTGATTAACTAAGGAAGGACTATGATCCTAGAGTTTTTGAGGCATAATGGAACACAAACTAATATAGTTGCTTTGTAACTCACATTATGGGTCCAGAATCAAGATTTGGATGATGTACTCACATGAAGTAACCACTTGAGGTGAAACTTGGCAGGGCTTAGTGATTTGGCCAGATAAAGGTGCTGTAAAAAATTCATACCAATTGGTTTTACCAAAATGGTACTTGCTTCACAAACATCCTTGCTGACCAAAAACTTGCAAGAATTCTAGAGAAATATTTGATTTATGAATTGATGCCAAATTTGGTGGAGAGAAGTTATTTGAGTAGTAGAATGCTCTGGTAAATTTTCAGGTAAAATGAAGCAATATACAATATACTTGCTTCACAACCTAAAAATATTGACAGAATCAAAGATTTGATGTTGAGCTCACATAGAGAAAGCGATGGAGCTGAAATTTGTAGGAGTGAGATAATATGAGCACATGAAAGAGTGTGCAAAATTTCAACTCATTTGGATAACCCTAGCTAGCACTTTCTTCACAAAGGCTTCCCTCAAACAGGAACTTTGAAAAAATCACTAAGGAAGTTTGGCCAGGCAAGTAAAGTTGAATTTTGGCACAGGGCAATTATTTGGATGATATATCATGCCCAAAAAGTTTGGGGGCAAATGGGAAAGGATAAATAGCACTTGCTTCACAATGTGCCATTTAGGATAGAATAGGAAATGAATTTATTGAGCCTGATGGAAAATATGGCCAATGAAATATTTTGCCATATTTGATGAAGATATGACCCAAACAATTTATAAGAATTATTTGGCGATTTTTGGATGGACAGAAATATAGGTTGCTTCAAAACCTAGGGCAGACAGGTTATTCCTTTAATAGAAAAGGAATTTTGCCTAGAAAAGAAATTAGGGTTTGGTCAAGTAGTGGAGTGACATGATCTTGGCAAAGTTTTTAGGATGATGAGTCACTTGGGAGGGGAAATGGGGATGATTTCCCAGGTGACAAGGCCACATAACCACTTCAAAAAGAAAAACAGAGCAAAAATCAATAAATCAAAAAGAAAAAGAAAGGGCCAAAATCCAGGCTGTTACAGTTGTCCTTGCATCGTCGAGATCCCTCCTCCGCCGTTCACACCATCCGCTGCACTTTGTGTCGAGCCAGCAGTATCACCCGCTCGTGATCCCTGTCCGCTTTTAGGATGACCCTGGCTAACCTGTCAGCTTCCTCGTACCGCATTTCCTACTTCCTTTGGCCATCGTCAGGAGAGGCGGCAGCATGGCCATCGACCGCCAAGTCGACCATCGTGCCTTCAGCCTCGATTCTGCCGTCGCACGACTCCATCCCATCGTTGGCCGTTCGAAGTATGTCGGTATGTGTGTAACTAGCTAGCAACTGGATCAATAGCGAGTCGCCGCCGGCGGCCATGGCTATGGTTATTTATAGCTAGGGGATTGGGGATTTTACAATTCACCCCTCTGGAGCGCGAGAAGCCTTCGATGGAGCGCGGGAAGACTAAGTGGAGCACACAACCTGACAACCTTATGCGGTGTCACGTGTTAACATAAGGAAATGTATGCGTAACTTACTAATCATCGCACACGAGTACTCGCAGACGCATCGTGTGCGATACTCCTAGCCACCGCAAGCAACTACTTTGCAGTTTTCAAAGTTTTTTGTACACACGGAATCGCACACGAATTAACTGTAGTAACCGTCGGTGTTATAATTTCTCATCGCAAACAGTTCATCCGAGTGGGCTGTTTGCCGCGTATCACACACATCTTGTTTACACGAACTGTTTGTGTTCTTTTGGCTCATCGCAAAAAGTTCATATATGTGAACTGTATGCTGCATATCAAACACATCTTGTTAAGTTGAACCATCTTTGTTGTGTTCCCTACTTGAAAACAGTTCATCTGAGTGAACTATATGTCGTATATCACACACACCTTGATCTGGCTAACCGTTTCTATTGCATTCCATAATAGCAAACCTTTCACCGGAGCAAACTGTATGTCGTATATCGCACACACCTTGATATGGCTGCCCATTTCTGTTGTTCTATCTCATTGCAAACTGTTTGTATGGATCAACCATATGCCCCGCATCGCACACGCAACTAAAATCTGAACCGTGTTTGATGTATCCTTCACCGCAAACATTTTGCATCTTTTTGACAGTTTTTTTACATCACCATTTGCGATCAATGGATCACACACGGTTTCATCGAAGGGTCTCTAATCGTAGTGTCGCGTTAGCAACATCCTGCAGTAGTGGCATAGCTTATACGATGTCAATGC
>NC_041390.1:278739590-278783202 GCF_002162155.2 Triticum dicoccoides
CCCCAAGATAAATGTAAAAACTTCTTCTTAACCTCATCTCCGGGTAAACCTGCAAGCTTAAACAATCCACAAATTTCATCCACGTGTATCAAATGCATATCAGGATGCTTCGTTCCATCTCCTGCATAAGGACTAGGTAGCAGTTGCTCTATCATACCCGAAGGAATTTCATAACCAATATTTTTAGTAGGTGCAGTAGGTTGAGGAGTAACTCTTTGTGTTTTCGGTCGAGGTGAAGATACACCGAACAAGCCTCTCAAAGGATTGTTCTCCATAGTGACAAGTAACCATAAAATTCAGCATGTAATATAATTTTTTCCTTACCAATTTCCACTTACCAAGAGCGCTTCACTCCCCAGCAATGGTGCCAAAAAAGAGTCTTGATGACCCACAAGTATAGGGGATCAATCATAGTCCTTTCGATAAATAAGAGTGTCGAACCCAACGAGGAGCAGAAGGAAATGACAAACGGTTTTTAGCAAGGTAATTTCTGCAAGCACTGAAAATGTCGGTAACATGTAGTTTGATAGCAAGATAATTTGTAACAAGTGACACGTAGCATTAGTAACAATAGGTGGAGCAAGGTAGCCCAATCCTTTTTGTAGCAAAGGACATACCAAAACAATTTCTTAAAGTAAGCAAAGCATTTTTGAGGACACATGGGAATTTCATCTTGTCACTTTCATCATGTTGGTTTGATTCATGTTTGCTACTTTGATAATTTGATATGTTGGTGAACCGGTGCTTGGGTGATGTTCTTACTTGAACATGCTTCCCACTTATTATTAACCCCTCTTGCAAGCATCCGCAACTATGAAAGAAGAATTAAGATATAATCTAACCATAGCATTAAATGTATGGATCCAAATCAGCCCCTTGCAAAATAATGCATAAAGTAGGGTTTAAGTGTCTGTCACTCTAGCAAGCCATCATGTAATAACTACTCCACAATGCATTCCCTTAGGCCCAAACATGGTGAAGTGTCATGTAGTCGATGTTCACATAACACCACTAAGGGAACTACAACATACATATCATCAAAATATCGAACGAATATCAAATTCACATGATTACTTATGACGAGACTTCTCCCATGTCCTCAAGAACAAAAGTAACTACTCACAAAACATATTCATGCTCAAGATCATAGGGGCATTAAATATCATGATAGATCTGAACATATAGTCTTCCACCAAATAACCAGCTAGCATCAACTACAAGATGTAATCAACACTACTAGTCACCCACATGTACCAATCTAGGGCTTTGATACAAAGATTGAACACAGGCGATGAACTAGGGTTTTGAGATGAGATGGTGCTGGTGAAGATGTTGATGGAGATTGGCCTTCCCACGATGAGAGGGTTGTTGGTGATGACGATAGCTTCGATTTCCCCCTCCCGGAGGGAAGTATCCCCTGCGGAATCACTCCGCCGGAGAGCAAATGTGCTCCTGCTCAAGTTCTGCCTCAAGACGGAGGCGCTCCATCCCGAAAGTCCTCTCTTTATTTTTTAGGTCAAAAGACCTTATGTATGATACGTATCCAACGTATCTATAATTTTTGATTGTTCCATGCTATTATATTATCTGTTTGGATGTTTTATATGCATTTATATGCTATTTTATATTATTTTTGGGACTAACCTGTTAACCTAGAGCCAAGTGTCAGTTCTTGTTTTTTCCCAGTTTTTGAGTTTCGTAGAAAAGGAATACCAAATGGAATAGAACCTTCATGATGATTTTTCTTGGACCAGGAGACAACCAGGAGACTTGGAGATGAAGTCGGAGGAGCCATGAGGTGGCCATAAGGACGGAGGGCGCGCCCAGGGGTTAGGGCGCACCCCCACCCTTGCGGGCCCCTCGTGCATCTCCTAACCTAATTCTTTTGCCTAAATATTCCCATATATCCCCAAACCACCATAGGCATCCACGAAAACACTTCTCCACCACCACAACCTTCTATACCCGTGAGATCCCATCTAGGGACCTTTTTTGGCACCCTGCCGGAGGGGGATTCGATCACGGAGGGCTTCTACATCAACCCTATTGCCCTTCCGATGAAGCGTGAGTAGTTTACCACAGACCTACGGGTCCATAGCTAGTAGCTAGATGGCTTCTTCTCTCTCTTTAATTCTCAAATACCATGTTCTCCTCGATGTTCTTGGAGATCTATTCGATGTAATACTTTTTTGCGGTGTGTTTGCCGAGATCCGATGAATTGTGGATTTATGATCAGCTTATCTATGAATATTATTTCAATCTTCTCTGATTCTTTTATGCATGATTCGATATCTTTGTAATTCTCTTTGAAATATCGGTTTGGTTTGGCCAACTAGATTGATTTTTCTTGCAATGGTAGAAGTGCTTAGCTTTGGGTTCAATCTTGGGTGTCCTTTCCCAGTGACACTGTTCTGTTATTGACAGATTCTGTTTTCTATGTGTTGTTTGCTTATTTTGATGATTCTATGGGTAGTATCAGGGGGTATGAACCATGGATAAGTTGGAATATAGTAGATATTACACCAATATAAATAAAGAATGAGTTCACAACAGTACCAAAAGTGGTGATTTATTTTCTTATACTAACGGAGCTTATGAGATTTTCTGTTGAGTTTTGTGTTGTGAAGTTTTCAAGTTTTGGGTAAGGATTTGATGGACTATGGAATAAGGAATGGCAAGAGCCTAAGCTTGGGGATGCCAAAGTAACTCCAAGGTAATATTCAAGGACAACCAAGAGCCTAAGCTTGGGGATGCCCTGGAAGGCATCCCCTCTTTCGTTTTTGTCTATCGGTAACTTTACTTGAGGCTATATTTTTATTCACCACATGATATGTGTTTTGTTTGGAGCGTTTTGTATGATATGAGTCTGTGCTTTTTAGTTTGCCACAAGCATCTTTTCTGTACACATCTTTTGAGAGAGACACGCATGAATCGTGATTTATTAGAATACTCTATGTGCTTCACTTATATCTTTTTAGCTAGGCAATTTTGCTCTAGTGCTTCACTTATATCTTTTTAGAGCACAGCGGTGGTTTTATTTTATAGAAATTGTTGAACTCTCATGCTTAACTTATATTATTTTGAGAGTCTTTAAACAGCATGGTAATTTGCTTTGGTTATAAATTTAGTCCTAATATGATAGGCATCTAAGAGGGATATAATAAAAACTTTCATATAAAGTGCATTAAATACTATGAGAAGTTTGATTCCTTATGATTGTTTTGATATATGAAGATGGTGATATGAGAGTCATGCTAGTGAGTAATTTTGAATTTGAGTAATACTTGTGTTAAAGTTTGTGATTACCGTAGCATCCATGTATGGTGAACCGTTATGTGATGAACTCAGAGCATGATTTATTTATTGATTTTCTTCCTTATGAGTGGCAGTCAGGGACGAGCGATGGTCCTTTCCTACCAATCTATCCCCCTAGGAGCATGCGTGTACTACTTTGTTTCGATAACTAATAGAATTTGCATTAAGTATGTGAGTTCTTTATGACTAATGTTCAGTCCATGGATTATACACACGCTCACCCTTCCACCATTGCTAGCCTCTCTAGTGCCGCACAACTTTCACCAGTACCATAAACCCACCATATACCTTCCTCAAAACAGCCACCATACCTACCTATTATGGCATTGCCATAGCCATTCCGAGATATATTGCCATGCAACTTTCCACTGTTTCGTTTATTCTGACATGTTCCATCATTGTCATATTGCTTTGCATGATCATGTAGTTGACATCATATTTGTGGCAAAGCCGCCGCTCATAATTCTTTCATATATGTCACTCTTGATTCATTGCACATCCCGGTACACCGCCGGAGGCATTCACATAGAGTCATATTTTGTTCTAAGTTTCGAGTTGCAATTCTTGAGTTGTAAGTGAATAAAAGTGTGATGATCTTCATTATTAGAGCATTGTCCCATGTGAGGAAAGGATGATGTATACTATGATTCCCCCACAAGTCGGGATGAGACTCTGGACAAAAAATAGAGGCCAAAAAAATGAGAGAAGGCCTAAATAAAAAATGAGAGAAAAGAGAGAAGGGGAAATGCTACTATCCTTTTACCACACTTGTGCTTCAAAGTAGCACTATGATCTTCATGGTAGAGAGTCTCCTATGTTATCACTTTCATATACTAGTGGGGATTTTCATTATAGAACTTGGCTTGTATATTCCAATGATGGGCTTCCTCAAATTGCCCCAGGTCTTTGTGAGCAAGCGAGTTGGATGCACATCCACTTAGTTTCTTCTTGAGCTTTCATAAACTTATAACTCTAGTGCATTCGTTGCATGGCAATCCCTACTCACTCACATCGATATCTATTGATGGGCATCTCCATAGCCTGTTGATACGCCTAGTTGATGTGAGACTATCTCCTTCTTTTTGTCTTCTCCACAACCACCTTCTATTCCACCTACAGTGCTATGTCCATGGCTCACGCTCACGTATTGCGTGAAAGTTGGAAAAGTTTGAGAACATCAAAAGTATGAAACAATTGCTAGGCTTATCATCGGGGTTGTGCATGATTTGAATATTTTGTGTGATGAAGATGGAGCATAGCCAAACTATATGATTTTGTAGGGATAATCTTTCTTTGGCCATGTTATTTTGAGAAGACATAATTGCCTTGTTAGTATGCTTGAAGTATTATTGTTTTTATGTCAATATTAAACTTTTGTTTTGAATCTTACGGATCTAAACATTCATGCCACAATAAAGGAAATTACATGAATAAATATGTTAGGTAGCATTCCACATCAAAAATTCTGTTTTTCTCATTTACCTACTCGAGAATGGGCCGGAATTAAGCTTGGGGATGCTTGATACGTCTCCAACGTATCTATAATTTTGATTGTTCCATGCTATTAAATTATCTATTTTGGATGTTTTATATGCATGTATATGCTATTTTATATTATTTTTGGGACAACCTATTAACCTAGAGCCCAGTGCCAGTTCCTGTATTTTCCCTGTTTTTGAGTGTCGCAAAAAAGGAATAACAAACGGAGTCCAAACGGAATAAAACCTTCGCGATGATTTTTCTTGGACCAGGAGACTTGGAGATGAAGTCGGAGGAGCCATGAGGCGGCCACAAGGATGGAGGGCGCGCCCCCCACCCTTGTGGGCCCCTCGTGCACCTCCTGACCTAATTCTTTCGCCTATATATTCCCATATATCCCCAAACCACCATAGGCATCCACGAAAACACTTTTCCACCACTGCAACCTTCTGTACCCATGAGATCCCATCTAGGGACCTTTTCCGGCACCCTACCGGAGGGGGATTCAATCACGGAGGGCTTTTACATCAAGCCTATTGCCCTTTCGATGAAGCATGGGTAGTTTACCACATACTTACGGGTCCATAGCTAGTAGCTAGATGGCTTCTTCTCTCTCTTTGATTCTCAATACCATGTTCTCGTTGATGTTCTTGGAGATCTATTCGATGTAATACTTTTTTGCGGTGTGTTTGCCGAGATCCAATGAATTGTGGATTTATGATCAGCTTATCTATGAATATTATTTGAATCTTCTCTGAATTATTTTATGCATAATTTGATATCTTTGTAATTCTCTTCGAACTATCGGTTTGGTTTGGCCAACTAGATTGATTTTTCTTGCAATGGTAGAAGTGCTTAGCTTTGGGTTCAATCTTGGGTGTCCTTTCCTAGTGACAGTAGGAGCAGCAAGGCACATATTATATTTTAGCCATCGAGGATAAAAAAGATGGGGTTTTCATCAGATTGCTTGAGTTAATTCATCTACATCATGCCATCTTACTTAATGCATTACTCCATTCTTTATGAACTTGATACCCTAGATGCATGCTGGATAGTGGTCGATGTGTGGAGTAATAGTAGTAGATGCAGAATCGTTTCGGTCTACTTGACACGGACATGATGCCTATATTCATGATCATTGCCTTAGATATCATCATAACTTTGCACTCTTCTATCAATTGATCAGCAGTAATTTGTTCAACCACAGTATTATTTGCTATCTTGAGAGAAGCCACTAGTGAAACCTATGGCCCCCGGGTCTATTTTCCATCATATAAGTACTATCTTCCATCATATAAGTTTTCGATCTACTATTTTGCAATATTTTACTTTCCAATCTATAAACCAAAAGTACCAAAAATATTTACTTTATCGTTTATCTATCTCTATCAGATCTCACTTTTACAAGTAACCATGAAGGGATTGACAACCCCTTTATCGCGTTGGGTGCAAGTTGTTTGATTGTTTGTGCAGGTATTCGGTGATTTGTGCATTGTCTCCTGCTGGATTGATACCTTGGTTCTCAAACTGAGGGAAATACTTATCTCTACTTTGCTGCATCACCCTTTCCTCTTCAAGGGGAAAACCAACAAAATCTCAAGAAGTAGCAATGTACCAGAAGATGGGCACCGGAGGTGGGCCAGGGAGCCCACTACCCACCAAAGTGCGCCTAGAGGGGGTGGCGCGCCCTGGTGCCTAGTGGGCACCTAGGTGGCCCCCTCCGGTATTTCTTTTCTCCAATATTTTTTTATATATTCCAAAATAATTCGTGAAATTTCAGCTCATTTGGAGATGTGCAGAATAGGTATCTCTCACATAGCTTTTTCAGGTCCAGAATTCCAGCTCCCGGTATTCTCCCTCTTTTGTGTAAACCTTGCATATTATGAGAGAAAATGCATTAGAATTACTCCGCAAAGTGTTATAATGGATAAAAACTCTATAAATAATAGTAGGAAAACATGATGCAAAATGGATGTATCATAATGCATTTACTAGTTGCATGAGTTTGTATGGATTTGAGGTATGCTAATTGAGGTGCACATCCGCGGGCATTTGAGAGACCAGATTTGCCAAATCCGAATGTAGATGCTCTTAGTCTCACACGTGTGCCAAGTTTGAGCCCCGGAGTGCAACCCTTTGAAAAGATCTAGCACCAGGGCACGACATGCATCCCGAGTTTGTGCATGCAGTTACTTTTTTATCATTAAAACATTATTCCTTGAACAATGGCTATATCGTTTACAATCTGAGGCAAAATAAAGTAGGGGGCATTAGAGTCCAAGACTCAGATAAGCTAACTCTAAAACAATGCTTTGCTAGACTATCAACAACTAGATTTGCTTCCCTACAACAATGAACATAATCAATGGTTGAAAACTCAATGCTAGGAGAGTAGCATCCGTAATGATCGACGTGTACGAACCCATATACCCCTCTGGATTATGTCCTATCTAATTCGATGACAACTTTAGTGCAGCCGATGTTAGCCGCTATGATCAGTCCGTTGTGAATGGCATTGTTTTTTGCTGAGTCCACAGTTGATACATGAGGTAAGGTCCATGTTATCGCTGCGATGAGGTAAAGTGCATGTAAAGTCCTAGCCATGGATTTGGACGAGACGTGACTCCCCTCACGTCGCTCCTGCGAACGGACGAGGGGAAAATCCAAGCCGCCGAAGCAGAGTCCACCGACTCCATCCCCCCTCACCGCTGCCAGTCTGTGCCGCATGGGCTGGTTGCTGGAGACGGTGGGGCCCTCTCTCCTCTCCGCGTGTGGGGGCTTCGCATGGGCCAGCGATCCCGGGCAGGGGCGCAATGCTGGGCTAGAGCGCATCGCGGCTAGGTGGAGCTCGAAGGCAGTCGGTCTTTGGTTCTCCATGTCGGTTGTGGAGGGCCCGTCGAGGCGACGGCTCTCACCTGGGCTGGTGGCGGCCTGTGGGGGGCATTACCCAGATCTAGCCCATTGAGATCCAGGGGAGCCCCGCAGTGGTCGGCCTTGCTATTTTTTGAGGTTCAAAACTTTGATCTCCTTCATGCCAGCCTCCTCGATTTGGACATCGATGGGTTTCGGTCTTCCTCTCGGAGATCTCAGCCTTTGGCGCATGGTGCCACTTGATATCTAGATCGGAATTAATCCGGTCGGGCGAGCCCTCATCTTTGGATAAAAAGGCTTCATGAGGGTGTTGCGCGAAGCTTCGCTATCTTGTTGGTGCCATGTGAAATGTCTAAGTATAGATCTCCACGACGTTGACAGTGATGAAGAAAGTCATGGTGGCTGCGAACGGAGACTTGTAATGGTGGAGAGGAGCTTTGGTTACGTTGAAGAATGGTGGCACCGGTTTTTTCCCGTGTGTCGGGTGTTGAGGACTTGCATCGGCGGCCTTGGTAGGAGGGGGCGGCAACACAAGTGGACAACATTTCTGGGGGTGCTTTTTGAGTACGGAGCCGCGATCTCCAGTGGGAAAGCCCAAGGTCTGGCCTTCATTGCTTGTACCTGGCAATGGTCTTGCGAAGGCATTGTTTTGGGGATCTTGGACTCTCTCTAGGGTGAAAGCTCAAGATCCTTGATCGGGCGACGACAACGCTTGTGCATTGTTTCCTTCTTGGAGGCATCACTTTTGGAGAATCTCTTCTGTAGTCTGGGTGTTGTTTTTGGTGATGGTTAGAGTGTTGCTCTTGCGAGTGTTTTATTGACGGGGTCTCTTTTTTTGTTCTTGGTTGTGTGCATCCTTAGGGCTCCTTTGATTCAAAGGAATTTCATAGGATTTTCAAAGGGTTAGAACCTTAGGATTGGATTTTTTTCTACGTTGGTCGTTTGATTTATAGAATTGAATCCTATAGGAATTTTCCCTATGAAATAATGTGTACCAGATTTCATTGAAAATCTAGCATCCATTCTAACCTCTTTTTTAACTTCCTTTGTTTTTATGTGGCATCAAACACTCTGTGCTAATCCTATGGATTCAAGTGGGCATGCCACTCAAATCCTTTATTTTCCCTATTTCTACATTTTGACAATCCTACGAATCAAAGAGGGCCTCAATGTCTTCCAATATATTGTTGGCGAAGAGCCTGGGTGTAATTGGTATCTTCACAATATTAATATACTAGAAAATGAAGGCGTGCGTTGCCGCGCTCGTCAATGTTGTAGAAAATAACGATGAAATGTTGAAAAAATCAGCTAGTTAAAACATTTAATAAAATTTGAACGGTACAAATTACAGTACCCTACCTTGATATAGCTGGTAGATCATATTTATTCAAAACCAAAACTGCTCCACCAACATAGTTGTTTCCCGCATTATATTTCTCCATATAACATTAATGAGAAGAGAAGATGCAAGCATGGACATGGCACCTTCACCTGGCTCGCTGGCTCCCTAGCTTGGCAGACACGAAGAGGCAAGAGCATCGCCATCTCTACTAATCTTTGGTGCATGCCACCCCTTCTATAAGTTGAATCCACCCTCCAGACCAAATAGGTTGACTGCACACTGGAAAACAAAACCACTTTCTGAAATAGAAATTCATTTTGCAACTTTTTTTCAGCATGCTGTCCACTATATTTCTGGGTAGTTATTTAAATGTGGTGTGGAGATATTGAAAAATGCAATCAACATAATTACATATACTTCCAACCAATACATTTTCTAAGTACAACTTGAAAATTAACACGGAAATATCTCAAATGGAGAGCATACACTGCGTGTGTCTCCGGTAATAATATTACAGTAACTTGCCTATAAAGTAAATAATAACTTTAGTCTATCAACAACCAAAATAGGAACAATGACATTTGTTGGCATATCTCACACTTGTTTGAACCTCTATTATGGAACCAAACATCAATGTATGAGCGGTGATGAAGCTTTTGAGACATTAATTACCTCAACATCTACATCCAAGTTACCCGCGAAAAAAAATCTACGTCCAAGTTCTACCAAAATGTTCTTCCACCTTTTACTAAAAAAGTCTGCAAGTATGTATCACACATTATTGAACCTTTAGAAAGCAGAGCAGGACATGATGCTTTGGTGATAATTACCGAAGCATGGTGTAGTGAAATTTTTGCTTGCTGGTACAACTTGTTGACGTACATGGGTGCTTTTTATGCTGTGTAAATCATCTGCACCAGAAACACAATTGACGAACATTAATTACCATTTCAGGTCCATAGCGTTAACGACTACCTAGGCTTTCAACGGCCTAATCAAGGACAAAAGCCAGATCTCATTCTGTAGAGCAGCGGCCCTGCAAATAGTGTGTGGAGCGCGTGCACCATCTGTGATGACAAGATTTGATCTAGATCGTACATTTGAGCAATCCAACGGCTGAGAGGCTCAGAGTGTTGTGGACCCTCCTAATTAGCTGTGTTATATTGTTTTTTAATAACTAGATGATAGCCCGCGCGCTTGCGGCGGAAACTTATACCAAACTATCTTAAGTTTCTTTTTGGAGGGAAGAGTATATTATGAGGTTGGGGGCACAATGGTTAAACAATCGTGTTTCTGAATTCTTACGATTTGGATTAATTTGTCTGTCCTCTTGGGAGAGAATCCTCACATTTTCTACTCCGCCTGTAGTAATCCCATAGGAATTTGCTTACTTTTTGATGAAATAATCATACATACAAGAAGAAAGTAGTTGGAAGGATACAATAGTAACTTCATACTCACTGAATTAACTACAATGTTACAACACTTGGAGAAACTGTATAAAACATTACAAAACTTGCCTTTGTTGGGAATCTATTAGACATGATTGAATGAAATGATGGATGCAAGCCAAGATCGCATTATGCTATTTTATTCTTTATGAAACTCTTCCTAATAATGTTGGCCTCGACATTTCACAAGCGAGCTAATCAAGTTTTTGCACCTCACAGAAGGGAAAATCATAGTACATCCTACAGGCAATAACATCAATACTACTAAAAGAACAAAGTAATACATCTACTTAATCTATTTCAAATCCCTCACTGACCCAGATCCATAAACAAATTGAACAGTGGGTATGAGGATAATTGAAGATTGGGCCCTTACCTTGGTTACAATCGGATGAAGGTCGGAGACAGGTCAACAACGTTATGCTAGTTTTCAAACACGGCTGTGGCAACACCTTCAGAAGGAGTTGGGGCTAGGCAGGGGCGGAGCCAGAAAATTTGACCATTGGGTTTGCTCATTGACTCATTATGAGAACTTTGTGCCATTTCTGTTTCAGACGTTAATTGTAAATGCATCACTCCCAGTTTGTCCTTCATTGTAATCTTGAAAAGGTAGCAATACAAACAAAAGGCCTTATGCACTTTGTCACTATACTCAAGCCAATGATCATATTCATCAAACCAATATGGATTAAATCTCTTTTGGGTATCTCCAATCTCTCTGGATAATCAAATTAAGTGGTGGCCAATGAAGTCCTCTCATTAAATATTTGTGTCTTATCTCATCTTGCTTCTTAGGATTCTTGTGTACTATGAAATTCATCTTAATTAATTTATATGTGAATAAAAGGCTCCGAGAGACTAGCTAGAGTCTATAGTGGCATTTTATGGACTTGCTACGCTTAACGGTGGACCTTGATGTGACTGTATCATTGTGTGGGTCTATTTCTATTTGAAAAATATTGTTCCATAGCATAGATCAATCAAAGTCCATGCAAAAAAACAGTGAAACCTAGGGCAATTTTTGTTACAATTGTGTTAGCATATTAGGCATTCACAAGTGGTAGGAGACGTGACGGGGTAACCTAATTACCTCAAATTTTGATGTCTCATCGATGTCGAATTGTCGATCTGTAGTGATCTACTCGTCGATGGCGTCCGGTAGCCGAGCTATGCACGAATAGACGAGAGATGCTTCATATGCGAATTGAGAAAAATGAGCAAAGGAGAGCCCAAGCGTGTGGCTGCTGTGCGCATACAATAGGGTACTTGACTAATCAACATTGTGTATGTACTGTGTTGAAAAAAAATAGCCAACATGGTTGTTAATCAGGCCAAGGTGTTTAGGAATGGCCATGCGTACGTGACTAAATGACTAACAAGGCATTTGCTCGTGGGCTTTTGGGCCTTTCACTTAGCTATGCACGACACATTAGATGGGGTCTGCATGGACTTTGTATTGGGTTCAGCCAAGCAAATACGTATGCCTACACACGTAGTAGAGAAAATCTGTTGGGTTCACTTGAACCCAACGATTGTATGTTGGCTCCGCCCCTGGGGCTAGGAGGAGCCAAGCCTTAGTCCTCCTCATGTGCAGATGGGCAGATCCGCGTACACCAGAGGTTGTGCCACCAACGACGCCGGGGGAGTCCTCGTGCATGGAGGTGGCCCAAGTTGGGCGTGCCTAGCCTGCAGGGTAGCGGCAGGTCCTCGAATGCATGCGTTGGTCCTCTTCGTGGATCTGCGGCCCTGCCTGACGTCGCACCACCGAGGCTGAAAAAAAGCCAGTTCCATGGGCCAATTTCAACAGTGGATGGTCCGATTCTAATGGAACAGACCAAACCAATCTCTCCAATGGCATCGGGGCTCCCTTGGCAGCAATAGAGACAAAGACGAGAGGTAAGGATCATGGCTCCATGGGAGTCGTCTCGACAAACCAAACGTGGGTTGGGGAAGACGCATATATTGGCTCTCAGAGATGGTGGTCTTTTTTCTCGCAGAGATGGTGGTCGATCCATTTATTTTCTTTCGGGGTAGAAGAGAGGTGTCTGTGGTTTACGTCTGGAAATAGAGAGATGGCAGAGATGGACTCCATCCTGCATCTATTTGATGGAGAAGACGAAGGGAATTCCTGCATCTACGATGGAGAAGACGAAGTGGAACAAACGTGGGAGATGAAGAAACAAATAGAAAAATCAATCAGTGGGGAGTTATAATTAGGGAAATGACAGGGTTGTAGCGCTCCAACTGGAGCTCCGTTTATTTTCATGAAAAAAACCAACTTAAAAAAAATGATGATGCGGATGCATACATGGCAAGATTGTTGTGGTGATAGTGGGAGAGAAGAACTAAATATGCTGCTTAGTAGGATGTTGAGGTGAACACTTTGTATGTTAAAAGAATTGGGACCAACTTTTTAAGAATGTAAGGGCATGTACAATGGTGCTATCTTAGGAGTTTCACCTAGAATAAATGATGAGGTGTTGTAACGCCCCAAGACCGTAGCTTCAGATGCCTTCCTTGGTTTCCGAGATTTGTCGTGTGATTTGTTTGGTTCGTTGCTTTCCTGTTTGCATCATGTGCATTGCATCATGCCATCATGTCATAAATCTTTTGCATCTCACTTAAATAAATTGCATAGATCTTTTGATCTATTTAAATTGAGGGAACTCACATGGTGGTTTCTCTTTAAAACATACCCTCCCGATATTTAGGGAGATATTGTAAAATATTCCATTTTTGGAATTCACCATGACACACTTGCAAATAATCACATGCCCTTTTCCCGCTTCAAGTTTGGTCCTCAAACTTTGCCCATATCTTCTTTCATCGTTTTCCCGATCTCCACAAAAATTCTGAACATTTTTGGACTCTCCAAAAATGTTTTTCTAATTCAAACTTATTTGAATCACATTCAAATGTGTTTGAATGCAATCATTTCAAGCGGTGCCAAATGCATTTTCTCGGAACGAACTCATTTTTATGAGTCCGGGAGATTTAACCACATGCCCAAATTGTTTCTCTAACCCCTCTTTTTTCTTTTTTTTCTCTTCTCTCTTTGCTTTCTGTTAAAGGGAGTTGAGGGAGAGAGAGAGATAGCAGAGCCCAGCCGCTGGCCATTTGGGCCTCCCACCAGGCCCATCCATTCCCGCAGCCAGTCCTACCTCCTGGGCCGGCCACTAAGGCCCACTTCTCCCGTAACCTAGCCTCGCCCGAACCCCTCTGCCTCTCGATCCCCAGCGCCGCCGCCATCTCCCTCGCACGCATCCGGATCCCCATCTCCCTCGATCTCTCTTTCACGCACGCAGGCGCATCCTCTCCTTCCCTCGACCCCCACGCTCTTCCTTCCTCTCGCTCGCTCCCTCATCCCACTGCCTCTTCTTCATCGCCTTGGAGCCCGATGCGCGCCACCACCTATAGGCCGACCCCGTCAACACTCTCTCCTCTCCTTCGCGTCTGCCCCGCTCAAGCATCTCCGCCGGAGCATCCCACGGGACCCGACCAAGCCGCCGCCCTGGAGTTTGCCCGCTGCCGGCGCCCTCCTCCAGCGCCTCCGCACCTCTCTGCTACCCCGTTCCCGCGTGCGCCATGGCGCCCTCCAGCTGCGTCGCGCCCGTCGACCACCGCCGCTCCGGCCGTCTTCGCCGGAGTACCACCAGGAAGCCGGGCCTCTGCTGCGTGCGTCCCGCCTCCCTCGTCGCGCCTGCTCCTTCGCTGCTACCCATTGTCGTCGCCTTCCTGCCGCCATGGCCGGCCCCTCCTTCGCTGCCGACCATGGCCTGCCCGTTGTGGTGTCGTGCTGCTGCATGCCTGGGCCCCGTCACCTCAAGCTCCTGCGCCAGCCTCGCCTTCCTGCACCACCTTGTCTCGGCCGTTCGACCCCAAGCCATCCTCGCATCACGGTCTTCATCTTCCAAGGACGCCAAGACCTTTCGTGGATGCGTCAAGTACCCTGCTGCCCTACGGTATCGCCAAGAACGCGTTCCGCGATGACCGGTGTCTTTGAAGAATGCCACGTACCATTTTGTCACACGCCCGAACGACTACCACACCGGAACGTCAAGTACATGGATACGCCGAGTTCCTCTCCGAATGTGTGTACGACTACCGTAGCACCGAAGACCTTGGATGTCCGAACGAGTGCTGACCGAAAGGCCTAAGTACCACTACTTCCACGATGAACGTTGTTCGCCAAGTACACCTTCGGATGGCCAAGTTCCGTTTCAAAATGGTCTACTACATCCGATGTGGATTTCGCCAAGTACCACACGGAAACGCCAAGTACCCCCTAAGCACGAAGACGCCAAGACCATTTCGGGATTCACCAAGTACCGCTACAGATGGCTCGAACATCTTTGAAACATGTACCGTCGACCCTCGAAGACCCCATGGACGTCAAGTTCCATGTCGTGACCCCGAACATCTATGGACATGAACCACTACTTCCCTCGACGTCCCGAGAATGTCTACTTCCCCTGCACCGCATCAAACTCGAACCCCTACGATAACACAGGCTTCGAAGGTATAACCCCGAGACGACCGCCCATGAACGAATGCATGTGTGAAGATGCTCGTGCTTGCTCCGTGCTCGAATTGTCGGTGCACGTTGCCCCTCTTTTGCCTTGTCACCATCATCGACTCATGGGACACCCGGTATCCGGGAGTGCCCCACCATCTTTTGCACGCATCCGCACACTTCTCCTTTGCATCGGTATCTCAATCGAGTTACCGGAACCGGAACGTTGTCGTGGCACCGTTTTCGTTATCGTTGCTGTGGCACCCCTTTTCTTTCCACCACGGTGACAAATGCTTCATAATTCTCTTGTCAACTTTTAATAAAAATTGCATAAACTTGCACATGTCATCCGCATCATGATAACAACATTTAAAATGTTTAAAATTGTTGTTGCATTAAATTGCTAATGCATATGGGGATTTACCGGATTTGTTGTTTGTTATATTCGGGCCCATTTAAATTGTTTAAATGGTATAGTTTTGTTATGCTTCACCTCTTGCCATGTTAACCAACATTTAATATTGTTGAGTACCTAACCGAGAGAGAACTAAATAAGTCATGTGGTGTTTCGTCAATATGCAACTCGTTGCATATTGAGCTCCACTTAATTTGTAGTGTTGTTTGTGCACTTTGCCATGCCATGCATATTTAAACTGGACATGCATCATATTTGGTTGTGCATCATGCCATGCTTATGTGGTGGTTGTTTTACTATGTTGTTTGCTTCTTTCTGGGTTATTTCCCTCATTAGTTTCGGTTCCGTTCCGGAGTTGTGAGGATCCGTTCGACTATGTCCATTTGCCTTCTTCATGGACTCGTTCTTCTTTCTTGCGGGATCTCAGGCAAGATGACCATACCTTCGAAATCACTTCTATCTTTTCTTACTAGTTGCTCGCTCTATTGCTATGCCTATGCCGCGATACGTACCACTTGCTATATCATGCCTCCCATATTGCCATGTCAAGCCTCTAACCCACCTTGTCCTAGCAAACCATTGTTTGGCTATGTTACCGCTTTGCTCAGCCCCTCTTATAGTGTTGCTAGTTGCAGGTGAAGATTGGAGTTTGTTCCTCATTGGAACATGGATATTTGTTGAGATATCACAATATCTCTTATTTAATTAATGCATCTATATACTTGGTAAAGGGTGGAAGGCTCGGCCTTATGCCTGGTGTTCTGTTCCACTCTTGCAGCCCTAGTTTCCGTCATACCGGTGTTATGTTCCTTGATTTTTGCGTTTCTTACGCGGTTGGGTTGTAATGGGAACTCCTTGACAGTTCGCCTTGAATAAAACTCCTCCAGCAAGGCCCAACCTTGGTTTTACCATTTGCCACCTAGCCTTTTTCCCTTGGGTCGGCCAACCCAAGGGTCATCTTTATTTTAAACCCCCGGGCCAGTGCTCCTATGAGTGTTGGTCGAACCTGTCAGCCGCCGGTGGCCACCAGGGGCAACTCCGGGCTGGCCTACCGGAAGTTTGGACAATCCGGTGTGCCCTGAGAACGAGATATGTGTAGCTCCTATCGGGATTTGTCGGCACATCCGGGTGGCTTTGCTGGCCTTGTTTTACCATTGTTGAAATGTCTTGTAACCGAGATTCCGAGTTTGATCGGGTCTTCCTGGGAGAAGGAATATCCTTCGTTGACCGTGAGAGCTTGTGATGGGCTAAGTTGGGACACCCCTGCAGGGTTTTGAACTTCCAAAAGCCGTGCCCGCGGTTATGGGCAGATGGGAATTTGTTAATGTCCGGTTGTAGAAAATTTGGCACTTAACTTAATTAAAATGCATCAACCGCGTGTGTAGCCATGATGGTCTCTTCTCAGCGGGGTCCGGGAAGTGAACACGGTGTTGGAGTTATGCTTGAACGTAAGTAGTTTCAGGATCACTTCTTGATCACTTCTAGTTCACGACCGTGCTTTGCCTTCTCTCCTCGCTCTCATTTGCGTATGTTAGCCACCATATATGCTAGTGCTTGCTACAGCTCCACCTCATACCTTTTCCCTACCCATAAGCTTAAATAGTCTTGATCGCGAGGGTGTGAGATTGCTGAGTCCCCGTGATTCACAAATTACTTCCAAAACCAGTTTGCAGGTGCCGATGATACCGTGTAGGTGACGCAACCGAGCTCAAGGAGGAGCTTGATGAAGATCTTGTTCATTGTGTTGTTTCGTTTCAGTTGAACAGTAGTGGAGCCCAGTCGGGGCGATCGGGGATGTGTAGCATTAGGGGTAGTCTTCTTTATTTTGGTTCCGTAGTCGGACCTTGATTGTATCTGGATGTTGTAATGCTATACTCGTGTATTGTGTGAAGTGGCGATTGTAAGCCAACTCTGTACCTCTTTCTTATTCAGTAGATGGGATGTGTAAAGATTACCCCTCTTGCGACATGCCTACAATGCGGTTATGCCTCTAAGTCGTGCTCCGACACGTGGAAATATAGCCGCATCGTGGGTGTTAAATGTTGGTAATCAGAGCCTTCCCCGACTTAGGAGCCCCCTACTTGATCGAATCGCTGGCGTTGTTGAGTCTAGAAAAATGTCTTGAGTCTTATAGGATTATATATATCGGAGAGTAGGATTCTTTTTACTCCTCGGTCCCTTCGTCGCTCTGGTGAGGCATCCTGACGTAGAGTTTTGACTCTTCTCTTCTCAAATTTCACTAAAAAAATTAGTATCACGCGGGTATCTTGGAATCGTTCCGATGGTTTTGTGACGAGAACATCGTTCTTGGTGGCTCCTGACATTTAGGGGTTGTGGCAGTGTCCCGGGGAGTTGAGCTCCAAGGTGTTGTCGTCACAATTTTATCGTTGCAGTTCTGGAATACCTGAGTTTCGCCGACATCGAAAATCTCTTTTATGCAGTTGTTGGTGAGATAACCTCGACACCACCCAGTACTGGGGCGGGAGTTCGGGAGTATTGCCATAACTTGTATAACGGATGCTTTTCGAAGGTTGAGGTAAATGGTTTCCGAAGGTTCTTGGTTACGTGTTGAAGGATGGATACAGCTGGATGTAGAACTTGCTAGATTTGGGTGAGGTATTATGCTTCCCCTGTATCCCCAACACCTGCTTGCATAACCAGAAAGTTTAGGGAGTTTATAAGTGGGAATTCAAGTAGCTCCTAGGATATCTTTCCGACAGATGTATGATATGAAATTGGGGTTCGACGTCTAGTGGTCCGCCTATCCACGGTTGGTTTTACAGTGGTCTCGTTGTGTCTTAAAGAGTCCTTGGCTATGCTGACTCGGGGACACTTCGTATGTCATGTGCACTGCCTTGTACATGATGGTGTTGTATGATCGAGCCCATGTGGGCCCCACCATGAAAACTTCGGACGAAATCTCTATCATATGTTTGTTCCGGCTTATTTTGCAAGCCAATCCTTTGTTTTGTTTTGAGTTGTGGTATTCGAGTTGCTTCAATGCCAAGTGTTGATTACATACCTTTCCTAAGTGGTGCTCTCACATTTCTATGTGATTACTAATCCTTCATGATTATCGAGATTGTCATCTCAATCCTTTCTCAACCGGCATATTTCTCTTCAAGTGGATCCAATTATTTTCAACATCCACAAGATCAACTCAAGTCTTCTCAACGGTGTTCGTTTCATCCGTTCCTAAGTTGCTTTTTCTTTTCCCGCCCTCCCACCCTTGTTTCTTCAAGGACTCAGTTTTCTTAATTCATTATCCATTTTATGGATGTGAAGTCTCTCCATTCTTTTCAATCAATGTTCTTACCCGGTGGTTCTCTTGAAGATGTTCTACTAGTTCATCATTCTTCGTTCTTTTTCTTCTCCGGTGGTTTTAATTCAAGCTGTTGGTGTTGATCATATCCCTTTTTCCTCGTTTCAAATACCTTCTCATGTCGGTGCACCTCATAATCATTCACTTCTCACTATTCATTGTTCTGGAGTGCTCAAGATATCTCGAAGATTCGTGTTTTCACTCTGCATTCGTTCAAGATCTTTCGAGGATGCTATCTCATTCAAGTCTTTTAATTCAACCGGTGCAATCTCTCTCTTTAAATCATTTTGACGGTGTATCTTTGAGTGGGCCCTAACTCACAGGTCTTTCTCCAGGATCTTACCTGACTCTTCTAATTCTTTCTGGAGTTATTTTCAAATTCATTGAAAGTTTGACGTAAGAATGAGTTATCATCAGTCAAATGTCTTCTCCAAGATCTTTCAAGTTCTTTTCATCATTGGCTCAACCTTTCCATTCTTCATTCCGGAGTGCCTCAACAATTCTTGGTGGGGTTTCTCGTCATCATTCTCGGATTTTGAAGACCGAAGAAGAGTTTTTCCTCTAAATCTTATTTGTTCTCTCAAAGATTCGTGATTCTAACTTGATGCCATCCTCTCATAATTGTTTTCGATTATGAGAATTATTTTCACCCTTCTGGAGAAATTCAGGAGTCTTTTCAGTTTGTTTTTCTCCAGAGTCCATCATCTCAGGATTATTCATTTCAGTTTTCAGCTCTCGTTCTTCAAACCTACCGGTGCTTCATTCAAATATTCTCTATTAAGTTCGTGATCTATTCGTCCTCATGTATCAAATCCCCTCATGTATCTTCGTTCAATTGCTAATTCTTACCGGTGATTCACCCCTTTACTTCGTTCATTTTTTCAATTCTTACGGTGGCTATTCAAGATTCTTCTTCCTTTGTTTTCATATCAATTCTTTTGTTGTCTCCAAATCCTACCGGTGGTTCATTCAAGATTTTCTAAAGTTTGCGCTATATCTTTCTTAATCCTTTCTACGAGAATAAGTAGCATGCCAAATCCATTGTTTGTCATCAATCTAAATTGTTGAAGGATACGCATAACGTAATCCTTATTCTTGTTTCATCCAAGTGATTAATTCCTTCCTTCGGAGTTTGTCCATGACGAATAAATTCTTGATTTTCTTTTGTTCATCTTTTCTTTCTCGAAGTTCCAAGCTCTAATTATCACGGAGATCCATCTAAATCATTACAAGGTTTCACCTTGTGTTTTCAACTTCTCTTTCTTTTCGTTATCCTTTTGTTTACCGGAGTTCTTCATGGAGGCGCTACATGATGGTTCATAAAGGATTTAATTCCTTCTCAAAGTGTTCACTGAGAATCTTTTCAGAGGAGCTCAAGCATTCTTCATCTTGCAATCCGGAGTGCAATTCTTTCAACCGTATCATTTGAGGTGGTATTATGTCATTATTGATAATTTGAGTTCATGTTTCATGATTCACTTGTTGTTAAGAATGAGATAGTTAAACCCATCAATCTCTTCAAGCATGAGCTCTTCTCAATCCATCAATCGCTTTGTTGGAGTTATCTTGGGTCATATTTCACCTAAAGCCTTCCCTAAGGATTTTGCTATTGTAAGGCGTATAATTGACCCAAGTTCTTCTTTTATCCTCCCGGTGAAATAGTTTCTCGTCTCCTTGTTCGTATCAATCCAATCTATCATTTCCGTTAGTGGCAAAATTTCACCTCAGTTTTGAGATGTTTTCCATAAGCCCACTTCAAGCTTATCTTTTCGTTGTTGGTTTTCCAACAATTCCGTTCGACCCTTCTCCTAAGGATACCTTTTTCAAGCTCTTTTGTGGCAGAAGCTGGTATTTTTCTTCTCCATTCTTTTTTTCAATTATCTATCTTCTATTCTTTCGTGCCGAAGGCATGGTGATGTTGCTCTCTTCACTCATCATCTCGAATTGTGAGGATCATGTTCTTTTCATGCTTATCCATTTAACCGGAGTGTGTGCCCGCTGCTCAAGTTCTTTTCATCTTATAAAGTTTCTTATCACTTTTCAACCGGAGTGCTGCCCGAATTTGTTCTTCCTTGTTCCTCTTTCCTAACGAAGTATTTTCAACTTTGTTCATCTCTGTGGCTTTCTTCCTTCCTATTTGTTCAACATCTCAAGGTTCTTCGGTTTCACTCGTTTGTCAAAGAAGCTACTTTGTTTTACCTTTTCTCTTCCTCTTTCGTTTCCCTCCGGTGCCATCCTAGATCTCGGGACGAGATCCTCTGGTAGTGGTGGAGTGTTGTCACGCCCCAAGACCGGAGCTTCAGATGCCTTCCTTGGTTTTCGAGATTTGTCGTGTGATTTGTTTGGTTCGTTGCTTTCCTGTTTGCATCATGTGCATTGCATCATGCCATCATGTCATAAATCTTTTGCATCTCACTTAAATAAATTGCATAGATCTTTTGATCTATCTAAATTGAGGGAACTCACATGGTGGTTTCTCTTTAAAACATACCTCCCGATATTTAGGGAGATATTGTAAAATATTCCAATTTTGGAATTCACCATGACACACTTGCAGATAATCACATGCCTTTTTCCCGCTTCAACTTTGGTCCTCAAACTTTGCCCATATCTTCTTTCATCGTTTTCCCGATCTCCACAAAAATTCCGAACATTTTTGGACTCTCCAAAAATGTTTTCCTAATTCAAACTTATTTGAATCACATTCAAATGTGTTTGAATGCAATCCTTTCAAGCGGTGCCAAATGCATTTTCTCGGAACGAACTCATTTTTATGAGTCCGAGAGATTTAACCGCATGCCCAACCCCTCCTTTTTCTTTTTTTCTCTCCTCTCTTTGCTTTCTATTAAAGGGGGTTGAGAGAGAGAGAGCAGAGCCCAGCCACTGGCCACTTGGGCCTCCCACCAGGCCCATCCATTCCCGCAGCCAGTCCTACCTCCTGGGTCGGCCACTAAGGCCCACTTCTCCCGTAACCTAGCCTCGCCCGAACCCCTCTGCCTCTCGATCCCCAGCGCCACCGCCATCTCCCTCGCACGCATCCGGATCCCCATCTCCCTTGATCTCTCTTTCACGCACGCAGGCGCATCCTCTCCTTCCCTCGACCCCCACGCCCCTCCTTCCTCTCGCTCGCTCCCTCATCCCACTGCCTCCTCTTCATCGCCTTGGAGCCGATGTGCGCCACCACCTGCAGGCCGACCCCGTTGCCACTCCGTCCTGTCCTTCGTGTCTGCCCCCGCTCAAGCATCTCCGCTGGAGCATGCCCACGGGACCCGACCAAGCCGCCGCCCTGGAGTTTGCCCGCTGCCGGCGCCCTCCTCCAGCGCCTCCGCACCTCTCTGCTACCCCGTTCCCGCGCGCGCCGTGGCGCCCTCCAGCTGCGTCGCGCCCGTCGACCACCGCCGCTCTGGCTGTCTTCGCCGGAGTACCACCAGGAAGCCGGGCCTCTGCTGCGCGCGTCCCGCCTCCCTCGTCGCGCCTGCTCCTTTGCTGCTACCCGTTGTCGTCGCCTTCCTGCCGCCACGGCCGGCCCCTCCTTCGCTGCCGACTATGGCCTGCCCGTTGTGGTGCCGTGCTGCTGCATGTCTGGGCCCCATGACCTCAAGCTCCTGCGCCAGCCTCGCCTTCCTGCACCACTTTGTCTCGGCCGTTCGACCCCAAGCCATCCTCGCATCGCGATCTTCATCTGCCAAGGACACCAAGACCTTTCGTGGATGCGTCAAGTACCCTGCTGCCCTACGGTATCGCCAAGAACGTGTTCCACGACGACCAGTGTCTTTGAAGAATGCCAAGTGCCGTTTTGTCAGACGCCCTAACGACTACCACACCGGAACGTCAAGTACATGGATACGCTGAGTTCCTCTCCGAATGTGTGTACGACTACCGTAGCGCCAAAGACCTTGGATGTCCGAACGAGTGCTGACCGAAACGCCTAAGTACCACTACTTCCATGATGAACGTTGTTCGCCAAGTACACCTTCGGATGGCCAAGTTCCATTTCAAAATGTTCTACTACATCCGATGTGGATTTCGCCAAGTACCACACGGAAACGCCAAGTACCCCCTAAGCGCGAAGACTCCAAGACCATTTTGGGATTCACCAAGTACTCCTACCGATGGCTCGAACATCTTCGGAACATGTAGCATTGACCCTCTAAGACCCCGTGGACGTCAAGTTCCATGTCGTGACCCCGAACATCTACGAACATGAACCACTACTTCCCTCGACGTCCCGAGAATGTCTACTTCCCCTACACCGCATCGAACTCGAACCCCTCCGATAACACACGCTTCGAAGGTATAACCCCGAGACGACCGCCCGTGAACGAATGCATGTGTGATGTATGAGATGCTCGTGCTTGCTCTGTGCTCGAATTGTCGGTGCACATTGCCCCTCTTTTGCCTTGTCACCATCATGAACTCATGGGACACCCGGTATCCGGGAGTGCCCCACCATCTTCTGCATGCATCCGCACACTTCTCCTTTGCATCGGTATCTCAATCGAGTTATCGGAACCGGAACATTGTCGTGGCACCGTTTTCGTTATCGTTGCCATGGCACCGTTTTCGTTATCGTTGCCATGGCACCCCTTTTCTTTCCACCACGGTGACAAATGCTTCATAATGCTCTTGTCAATTTTTTTATAAAAATTGCATAAACTTGCAGATGTCATCCGCATCATGATAACAACATTTAAAATGTTTAAAATTGTTGTTGCATTAAATTGCTAATGCATATGGGGATTTACCGGATTTGTTGTTTGTTATATCCGGCCCCATTCAAATTGTTTAAATGGTATAGTTTTGTTATGCTTCACCTCTTGCCATGTTAACCAACATTTAATATTGTTGAGTACCTAACCGAGAGAGAACTAAATAAGTCATGTGGTGTTTCGTCAATATGCAACTCGTTGCATATTGAGATCCACTTAATTTGTAGTGTTGTTTGTGCACTTTGCCATGCCATGCATATTTAAACCGGACATGCATCATATTTGGTTGTGCATCATGCCATGCTTATGTGGTGGTTGTTTTACTATGTTGTTTGCTTCTTTTCGGGTTGTTTCCCTAGTTAGCTTCGGTTCCGTTCCGGAGTTGTGAGGATCCGTTCGACTACGTCCGTTTGCCTTCTTCATGGACTCGTTCTTCTTCCTTGCGGGATCTCACGCAAGATGACCATACCCTCGAAATCACTTCTATCTTTGCTTGCTAGTTGCTCGCTCTATTGCTATGCCTATGCCGCGATACCTACTACTTGCTATATCATGGCTCCCATATTGCCATGTCAAGACTCTAACCCACCTTGTCCTAGCAAACCGTTGTTTGGCTATGTTACCGCTTTGCTCAGCCCCTCTTATAGCGTTGCTAGTTGCAGGTGGAGATTGGAGTTTGTTCCTTGTTGGAACATGGATATTTGTTGGGATATCACAATATCTCTTATTTAATTAATGCATCTATATACTTGGTAAAGGGTGGAAGGCTCGGCCTTATGCCTGGTGTTTTGTTCCACTCTTCCCGCCCTAGTTTCCGTCATACCGGTGTTATGTTCCTTGATTTTTGCGTTCCTTACGCGGTTGGTTTATAATGGGAACCCCTTGATAGTTCGCCTTGAATAAAACTCCTCCAGCAAGGCCCAACCTTGGTTTTACCATTTGCCACCTAGCCTTTTTTTCCCTTGGGTCGGCCAACCCAAGGGTCATCTTTATTTTAAACCCCCGGGCCAGTGCTCCTCTGAGTGTTGGTCCAACCTGTCAGCCGCCGGTGGCCACCAGGGGCAACTCTGGGCTGGCCTACCGAAAGTTTGGTCAATTCGGTGTGCCCTGAGAACGAGATATGTGCAGCTCCTATCGGGATTTGTCGGCACATCCGGGTGGCTTTGCTGGTCTTGTTTTACCATTGTCGAAATGTCTTGTAACCGGGATTCCGAGTTTGATCAGGTCTTCCTGGGAGAAGGAATATCCTTCGTCGACTGTGAGAGCTTGTGATGGGCTAAGTTGGGACACCCCTGCAGGGTTTTGAACTTTCGAAAGCCATGCCCGCGGTTATGGGAAGATGAGAATTTGTTAATGCCCGGTTGTAGAAAACTTGGCACTTAACTTAACTAAAATGCATCAACCGCGTGTGTAGCCATGATGGTCTCTTCTTGGCGGGGTCTGGGATGTGAACACGGTGTTGGAGTTATGCTTGAACGTAAGTAGTTTCAGGATCACTTCTAGTTCACGACCGTGCTTTGCCTTCTCTCCTCGCTCTCATTTGCGTATGTTAGACACCATATATGCTAGTGCTTGCTGCAGCTCCACCTCATACCTTTTCCCTACCCGTAAGCTTAAATAGTCTTGATCGTGAGGGTGTGGGATTGCTGAGTCCGCGTGACTCATAGATTACTTCCAAAACCAGTTTGCAGGTGCCGATGATACCGTGCAGGTGACGCAACTAAGCTCAAGGAGGAGCTTGATGAAGATCTTGTTTATTGTGTTGTTTCGTTTCAGTTGAATAGTAGTGGAGCCCAGTCGGGGCGATCGGGGATCTGTAGCATTAGAGGTAGTCTTCTTTATTTTGGTTCCGTAGTTGGACCTTGATTGTATCTGGATGTTGTAATGCTATATTAATGTATTGTGTGAAGTGGCGATTGTAAGCCAACTATGTACCTCTTTATTATTCAGTACATGGGATGTGTAAAGATTACCCCTCTTGCGACATGCCTACTATGCGGTTATGCCTCTAAGTCGTGCTCCAAGACGTGGGAGATATAGCCGCATCGTGGGTGTTACAGGTGGAGGAGAGAGAACTCATAAGATAAGGCTTGTCTTCTCTTATTTAAGAGAAAACAAGAGATGATCTTTTAGCACAATATGTATCACCACATTTTTTAGAATAACTAGTTATTCAAGATAAGGCTAAAAGATGACCCATTGTAGACAATTTTGCTTTTCATCTCTAAATTAAATGCAAGACTTAAGATAAGACTGTCTTATCAACCATTGTAGATGCACTAAGATGTAAGATTCCCTCTCGTAAAAAAAGCTACCTTATTATTACTTATATAAATATATAAACTACTCCCTCGATCTCAGTTTATAAGGCCTGCACGTGTATCTAGGTCGTCAATTTAACTTATATAAAACAAATTGTTTAGCATAAAAATATATCATTAGAAAATAGAATATCTAAAGTTTCTAATGATATATTTTTTGTAATGTATTCCTCTTATTAAGTTGGTCAAATTAACGACCTAGGTACACGTGCAAGACTTGTAAACTGATATGAGGGAGTAAAAAGGAACAAAAACAAAGGCTATCTTTGGTTCATAGGATAGGAATTGCATAGGAATAGAAAAAGTATAGGAAATGAGGTGCATGCATCTTGAATCCTATGAGTGCTCAGACCATAGGAATAGGAAATTAAATGCCCTTTGATTACCGAAAAAGGCTTTCGCCCCGCTTTATAAATAAAGCAAACCGCCAGAGAGCACACATACAAGGACTAGTCCAAACACACACACCCAAGTCTCACAAAGAAGTACATAGGTTCTGCTGAGGGCACAGCTCAACAAGCCCAAACAAAATAAAAGACAAGCGCCGGAGAGCAAGACAAGCGCCTAGTCAGGTTCTGGCGGAGGCGGCGGGGGCGGCGGCGACAGACAGACGGCCATCGAGCGGATGTCGATAATGAAGGTGGAGATGGTGTCGCGGTCCTGAGGGCGGCTAAGCGGCCGTCAAAGCTGGCTCCAGGTTCTGAGCAGCAGCACGGAGCTCCGCCCCGCTCGTGGATGGGCATAGCCGGGCTGCCCTCGGGACGCGCGGCATCAAGCCGAGCGCTCCGACAAGAAGTTTTCACCAGGAAGGAGGCATACCGGCCCCGTCGGGAGTAGGTCGTAGACCGCGGAGGGGGATGCTGGGCAGCCATGGGGCTGGTCACCCGAGCCTCCCCATCCAAGGTGGGATCCGCCGCGGGGGGGAGCTGGAGAGCTGGCCCAGCGCAGCCGAGGAGCAACGGAGCCGGAGTCGGAGTCGAACACATCGAGGGAGGAGTAGGGGAGGCGCCGAGCGGGGCCGGGTCCACCGGCGGAAACGGTGGCGGCGGCGGGGACTCGGCCGAAGGAGGCCGGACGACCATATGGAGAGGCACCGAAGAAGGGGCCGTGACCGAGGTCGGCACGACACCACCAGAGACCGCCGCCGGAGGGTGGGGGAGATCGGAGCCGGCGAGAACAGGCCGGGATCCAGCGCCGCAGCCGGGGGCAGCACCGTCTCCCGGACCAACCCAACAAGAGCAGTGGGTACGGGAGAGCGCAGGGAGGAGGCAGGGCAGACGACCAGGCCGACACTGGAAGTGTCGCTTCTCTCTGAAGGCTCGGCCACTGAGTCGGACGAGGCGTCCAAGAGCAAGCCGGGCGCGGCCTGGCGTCCCTGCCCCCCGATGGCCGGAGGCGTAGGCGAGGGGGACGGAGAACGGGATTGCAAGTCATCCGAGCCCCCCCCTCCTCCGAGCGGCGGGAGTGGAGGTGACCGTGGTAGTCCCCGTCGGCCCTCGGATTGTCACCGGGAGGGCCATCATCGAAGAAGCGGGGATGACCGACGTGGTTGGGAGGCTCGGGGCGATCCTGAAGTCAAAGCCCTGGTCATTGAAGAACACACGAACAGTGGCACGGTGCTTGGAGGAGTCGAGGCACTTGACCTTGACCCGGACCTCCTCCTCCTTGCGGAGGGAGAGCTCGTCGATCACCACCACCTTGCCCAGGATCCAGGACATCTGGCGGATGATGAGCTCGAACCGGGCGATGTCGGGGAGACCGGCCACGAGGATCCAGGCGGTGTTCAGGACGGCCATGACCTTGGCATCGAGGATCGGCTCAGTGATGTCGATGATGAGCTGGTTGAGGGCGAGGGTGGTCCGGCCACTGGGAGTGGCGTAGCCATAGCTAACGGAGTCGGGGAAGACGACGGTGAAGATGTGGCCACCGGTGGGGGTGACCACCCAGTCCCACTGGCAACAGTAGAGGTGGTTGAGCTCGGCCTCAATCATCTCCGGGGAGGCCACTCCGTCGACCATAGTGACGATCGCCTGGAGGGAGGGAGTGGGAGGCGGGATGTCGGGGACCTCGAGGTGGAAGAAGCCCAGCCCCTCGATGCCGTGGCCGTACATCATGAGCTCCGACATCACCGGTCTATCCGGGCACAGGATGGCGGGATGACCAGGGTCCTTGCAGAGGTAGCAACACTGGGGGTTGACGCAGTTGACATGCGAGTGACCCGCCACCGCACAGTTGAAGCAGGGGGCGGGGGAGGTTGGAGACGAGGCCTGGGGCGGAAGAGGAGCCCGGGGCCGGCGGGAGGAGCATGGGCTGGTTGCCATGGCCCGTGTCGCGGCATTTCTTCTTCTTGTTCGGTCCCTGGCGACCGCGGGAGGGGCCACCGCCCGGGGTGGCAGCAGCAGACGGAGCCGAAGGGGCGGCTACCTGAGGCGGCACATATTTCCAAGCGGCAGGGGCTGTCGGCGGAGCTTGGGCGCGCGGTGATAGGGGGCGCACCGACCGGGACGAGGCGGGGCTATGGCCATGGCATGGGGGCGGGGACGGAGAGTGACGTCGGGTGCGCCAGTCACCCGAGGCCACAGGTCGTGGGGAGCTGGATCAGCCCCGGGCGTCACGATGGGCCGAGGAACGCCATCGTCGCGGTGGCCCTCGCGGATTTCCCGCAGCTCACGCCGGAGCTCTTCTTTACGGCTAAGCGAATCGGGACACGGGCGGGAGAAGTCGTGTCAGTCCTCGGCACGCCGCTTGTGTCGGGCCACGCCGTCGTCCCATTCGCGGGGCATAGCCCACCGCAGCGAGGGAGGAGGGGGCGGGGGAGGGACAGCAGTGGTGGCCGGACGGGAGGGAGGGGAGGGCGACGCGACGAGCTGGAGAGCATGGGAGGGGAGGATTGGATCGGAGGAGGCGGCGAGGGAGGAAACAGAGGCGGACGGGAGGCCTCGAGGTAGCCAGATCGAGTCCACCGGTGGCATGGGCCTAGGGCATGGATGTGTCCTAGGATCCACAGGCCGGCCCAACCGAGGCGATGAAGGCCCAACAGGAGGGAGCCGCAGTTGGACCGGGTCGGGGCCCAGGATGCCCCGCGCTGGCAATGCTCGGCCCAGCGAGCGGGGCGGACCCGAGACCTGTAGGGTTTCCCTGGAAGGACGGGGCATTGCCGCCGCCGGCGAGTCGCCGGAACGGGTAGGCCAAGGGCAGAGCAGGGGGCGGGGAGTCGAAAAGCAGAGCGAGGAGGATCCAAAGGCCGCTAGGAACGGCCGGAAGGTCGAGGAACGCACGAACGGGGCCGCGGGGGAAAGGCCACCACGAGCCGCCGGCGATGCCGGGGGCATCGCCGGGCACAGACCAGCCATTGGACGGCGCCACGAAGAGCGGGCGAAGCCCTTGTCAGAGCGACCCACCACGCCCAGGCCCAAACCTGTCGGCGGCGAGCCCCACCACTCCGCAAGACTGCACCTTGCATCCCCTCCGCCCGAGTCGAGCTCGAGGGCGGCGTCGGCGACCACAGCAGCCGCGTGCCAGCGGCAGAGCCCCGCGCACGGGGGGCCGAGCCACCGGCATGGCTGGGCTGCACGGTGCGACGGGGAGCAGTGGTAGGGGGCGAGGGAAGGCCATCGGGAGAAGGCAGCGGGTCCTCTTCGACGAGGTCGACCCAACGGACGCGGGGGGCGGGAGCGGGCAAGGGGGGCGAAGGCCCGAGCAGAGTGGTCGGTGCCGACGGGGAGGGAGAGGCCGCGAGGACCGGAGCGGAGCACGGGCTGGAGGAGGCGGCGGCGGAGGCGGCGACCGCCACGGGCGGGCGCGGGTCGCCAACGCCATCGCCAGAGCACGCGGACTCCATCCTCTCCATAGAGACTATAGAGACTACATCATGCGTCATGCCCTTTCATTCACAGGTAGGACCACACATAGAAAATATAAAGAAATACTTCAGAGTTTGAAGCAACTAGCCCTTAACAAAATATGTATTGTTATTTTTTCGAAGTTTGAAGCAACTAGACATATGATGGGACTAGTGAGATGGTAAAATATGTACTGTTACTTACTCCCTCCGTTTCAAAATAGATGACCCTACTTTATACTAATTTTGTACTAAAGTTATTATAAAATTGAGTCATCTATTTTTAAACAGAGCGAGTACTTTATTACTCACCTTTGACTCTTTGAGACAACAAATAAAGTGTGCAGGAAAGGTGAACATGCTACTCATAAAAAAAGGTTTGAATCCATCCAACTTTTGTATTTAGTGAGCATCGATGGCTTATTTTACCATCTTTTGCCTCAATACAATCACATCTTTAAAAAGTAGAGGGAAGGGACCAAAGACTCAATGATGAGGACATCAATACCATTGTTACACCCATGTCCCCTGCTGCTATACATACTGGACAAATTACTAGAGCTCGCGCACGCCAATTGAATTATCAGGTACTTTCGTTTCTTGGTAATGATTCTAATGTTCATGAGAATATGATGCTGCCTAAATTGGATATATTTGTTTTGCTTACAAATGAAGGGCCTAGTTTGGACAAGAAAGATGAACCTTGGAGCAAGTTCAAGCATGGAGATGGTGGCATGCGCAAGAGAATCAAGAACGGAGTTACAAATGATGATTTCAAGACTTTGAAGCCACCATAAGGAGTGCATGAAGCATTGGACGAAATATACAAGATGCCACTTCATAAATTTCGTCCAGAGGCTATTCTAGGTTCTGCGTCACCTTATTATTGGCCCAGGCCCATGTATTTTCGAAATACTTAAGTATAGGCTATTTTTAGAGTCCGTATGTGTGGGGAAACAAGAGTTAGGGCTGGTTTCGGACACCTCCTCCAAGGGCCACGAAATTCCCCCCTCTTCCTCCATATATACAGCCCTTAGGGCGTCGTTTAGACTTTGGGTTTTGTTTAGATTAAAAGTTCGACATAGCTGCAACTTCGTGTACTTCATTTGTGTCCAACGACCAAACCAAGACGTCACATAACCCCACCTTCATTAATAAATCTTTCCTCTTTTATTCGCAATATCTAGATTGCAATCTCAGTTTCTTGCTTGTTCTTTGTTTGCTCGCAGGAAACAGACCCTCGTGGTCAGGTTGATCGTGCTCTGGCGTGGTCAATAACCCCTCGAAAGTTGGTTTAGCGATTGCTAAGGTGCGACGTCTCACATGTTCGTGGTCGGATCGTCAAGGTCGACTCCCACTGAAAACGATAGCCACCATCTCATCGAAACATCAGGACACCTTTGCCTCTATCAAGTGGTATAAGATTTCTAGGTTGCTCAGTGAGATTTTACAGTTTTTCGTAGTTTAGATCGAGTCTGTTCTTCATACCTACAGTCCACGAAAAAGAAAAGGCCAAAAAAATTTAGGGTTAGTTCATCCTATCCGAACCAATCTGAGCCTTTGCATAATCTTTTCAATATTTTGCTTTGTTGAATTTGCGGTTGCATTGTCGTGTCTAGTTGCTGGTCTTAGAGTCTAGTCTTTTAGAGTTTAGAGCTCTGATCATAAGTTGTCATGCCGGCGCCGCACCATTATCATCGCCCCTGCCATCTACCACCACCGCTTATCCTCCATCGATCCGTCTCCATATACCATCATCAATCTGTATCCATATACCACCACCAATCCGTATCAATATACCACCACCAATCCGTATCCATATACCACCACCGCTGCCATATCCTACCACCATATATCCACCACCAATCTGAGTTCCTTTCATATTAGGTTTGTTTTCGAGATCCGTCTAATTTCCGATTCGTGTTTCCTTGCCTGAGTAGGTTTCGGAAAAAAAAGTCTAGAGACCCCCGAGCAGTTTTTAGGCCCAAATTTTCACATGCAATTTTTTTCCTATCCTATTTTTAGGCTTTTCTGAGTCTTTCGAGCCACGTGCCATCATAGTGATTTTTGTCGCACTTTTTCGTCGTCGCTGCCCTGATTTCCAAAAAAAGTCAATTTTTTTCATGCCCATCCTGTCAGTTTGACGAGGGAAGAGTTTTGAGACTGAGGGAGTCCTGGATTAGGGGGTGTCCGGATAGCCGGACTATACCTTCGGCCGGACTCCTGGACTATGAAGATACAAGATTGAAGACTTCGTCCCGTGTCCGGAAGGGACTTTCCTTGGCGTGGAAGGCAAGCTTGGCGATACGGATATGTAGATCTCCTACCATTGTAACCGACTCTGTGTAACCCTAGCCCCCCCTCCCCCGGTGTCTATATAAACCGGAGGGTTTTTAGCCCGTAGGACGAACAACAATCATACCATAGGCTAGCTTCTAGGGTTTAGCCTCCTTGATCTCGTGGTAGATCTACTCTTGTACTACCCATATCATCAATATTAATCAAGCAGGACGTAGGGTTTTACCTCCATCAAGAGGGCCCGAACCTGGGTAAAACATTGTGTCCCCTGCCTCCTGTTACCATCCGCCTAGATGCACAGTTTGGGACCCCCTACCCGAGATCCGCCGGTTTTGACACCGACATTGGTGCTTTCATTGAGAGTTCCTCTGTGTCGTCACTTTTAGGCCCGATGGCTCCTCCAATCATCAACGATGATGCGATCCAGGGTGAGACTTTTCTCCCCGGACAGATCTTCATATTTGGCGGCTTTGCACTGCGGGCCAATTCGCTTGGCCATCTGGAGCAGATCGAAAGCTACGCCCCTGGCCGCCAGGTCGGATTTGGAAGTTTAAACTACAGAGTGGACCTCCGCGGAGACTTGATCTTCGACGGATTCGAGCCGCAGCCGAGCGCGCCGCACTGTCACGATGGGCATGATCTAGCTCTGCCGCCAAACAGTGCCCTGGAGGCCGCACCCTCATCAGCTCCGACCCTTAATTCGGAACCAACTGCGCCAATCGAGGATGGGTGGTTGGACACCGCCTCGGGGGCTGCAATCTCTACGGTGATCGAGCCGAACACCAGCCCTATTCTCTGCGAAGCCCGTGACTCCAAGGAGCCAGACTCCTCTCCAGACTCCGAGCCCTCCGCGCCCCTACCGATCGAACCCGATTGGGCGCCGATCATGGAGTTCACCGTCGCGGACATCTTTCAGCACTCGCCCTTCGGCGATATTCTGAATTCACTAAAGTCTCTCTCTTTATCAGGAGAGCCCTGGCTGGACTATGGTCAGCAAGGTTGGGATGCGGATGATGAAGAAATTCAAAGCCCACCCACCACCCACTTCGTAGCCACTGTCGATGATTTAACCGACATGCTCGACTTCGACTCCGAAGACATCGACGGTATGGACGCTGATGCAGGAGACAATCAAGAACCAGTGCCTATAGGGCACTGGAAATCCACCTCGTCATATGATATATACATGGTGGACACCCCAAAAGAAGGCAATGGCGATGGAACGGCGGAGGATGACCCCTCCAAGAAGCAGCCTAAGCGCCGGCGTCAGCGGCGCCGCTCTAAATCCCGCCAAAGCAAAAACGGTGATTCTGGCACGGGAGATAATAACACCCCGGACAGTGCCGAAGACAACCACCTCCAGCAAGATTCAGCACAGGAGGATGGAGAAGCCAGCCCTCATGAGAGAGCGGCAGACTGAGAGGTCGAGGACGATAATTATATGCCTCCCTCCGAAGACGAGGCAAGCCTCGACGACGACGAATTTGTCGTGCCGGAGGATCCCGTCGAACAAGAGTGTCTCAAACGCAGGCTTATGGACATGGCGAGCAACCTCAAGAAAAAATAGCAACAGCTTAGAGCTGATCAAGATTTGCTAGCCGACAGATGGACTGAGGTCCTTGCGGCCAAAGAGTATGAACTCGAACGCCCCTCCAAGAGCTACCCAAAGCGCAGGCTGCTACCCCGATTAGAGGAGGAAGCACCTAAACCTACATCACCAGCGCATGATGCGGCCGATCGGCCACCCTGTGGCCGCGACAGAGAGGCCTCTTGGCCCTCCACTCAAGCCGCACCCCGGCGCCGCTCAAAAAATACCAAGGCACGGGAAAATGCGCCAGACCTGCGAGATATATTGGAGGAAAAGCCAAGGCAAACAAGATCGATCTACGGATCGTTTGGGCGCCCCACGGCACGAGATGGTAATCGTCACTCCGGATACAGTCAATCCGTCCGGGCCGAACACAGTAGACAAAGCTCGTTTGAGCTGCGTCGTGATATAGCCCAATACAGAGGCACCGCACACCCACTATGCTTCACAGATGAATTAATGGATCATCAAATCCCTGAGGGTTTCAAACCCGTGAACATCGAATCATATGATGGAACAACAGATCCTGCGGTATGGATCGAGGACTATCTTCTTCATATCCACATGGCCCGCGGTGGTGACCTACACGCCATCAAATACCTCCCACTCAAGCTTAAAGGACCAGCTCGACATTGGCTTAACAGCTTGCCAGCAGAATCAATTGGTTGTTGGGAGGACCTGGAAGCCGCATTCCTCGACAATTTCCAGGGCACTTATGTGCGACCACCAGACGCCGATGACCTTAGCCACATAATTCAGTAGCCAGAAGAATCGGACAGACAATTCTGGACACGGTTCCTAACCAAGAAAAATCAAATCGTCGACTGTCCGGACACAGAGGCCCTAGCAGCCTTCAAGCATAACATCCGCGACGAGTGGCTTGCACGGCACCTAGGACAGGAAAAGCCGAAATCTATGGCAGCCCTCACGACACTTATGACCCGCTTTTGCGCGGGAGAAGACAGTTGGCTAGCTCGCAGCAATAACATGACCAAGAGCCTTGGTAATTCGGATACCAAGGACGGCAGTGGCAGGTCACGTCGCAACAAGCAAAAGCGCCACATTAACGGCGACAATGTTGAGGATACGGCAGTTAATGCCGGATTCAGAGGCTCTAAACCCGGTCAGCAGAAAAGGCATTCAAAAGAAATACTCCGGGCCCGTCCAGTTTGGACCGAATACTCGACCGCTCTTGCCAGATACATGGCACCCCCGAAAAACTAGCCAATCACACCAACAGGGATTGTTGGGTGTTCAAGCAGGCAGGCAAGTTAAATGCCGAAAGCAGAGACAAGGGCTGCATAGCGATGACGAGGAGGAGCCCCGGCCGCCGAACAACAGTGGACAGAAAGGATTTCCCCCACAAGTGCGGACGGTGAACATGATATACGCAACCCACGTCCCCAAGAGGGAGCGGAAGCGTGCGCTAAGGGACGTATACGCGATGGAGCCAGTCGCCCCAAAGTTCGACCCATGGTCTTCCTGCCTGATCACTTTTGATCGAAGGGACCACCCCACTAGCACCCGTCATGGAGGATTCGCCGCATTGGTTATAGACCCAATTATTGACGGATTTCACCTCACTAGAATCCTTATGGACAGCGGCAGCAGCCTGAACCTGCTTTACCAGGATACAGTGCGGAAAATGGGCATCGATCCCTCGAGGATTAAACCCACTAAAACGACCTTTAAAGGCGTCATACCAGGTGTAGAGGCCAACTGTACAGGCTCAGTTACACTTGAAGTGGTCTTCGGATCTCCGGATAATTTCCGAAGCGAGGAGTTAACTTCGACATAGTTCCGTTCCGCAGTGGTTGTCACGCACTGCTCGGGCGAACCGCATTTGCCAAGTTCAATGCGGTGTCGCACTATGCATACCTCAAGCTCAAAATGCCAGGCCATCGAGGAGTCATCACGGTCAATGGAAACACCGAACCCTCTCTCCAAACGGAGGAGCATACGGCGGCTATCGCAGCGGAAGTACAAAGCAGCCTCTCAAGGCAATTCTCCAGTCCGGCCATTAAACGTCTGGACACCGTCAAGCGCGCCCGGAGTAACCTACAACAAGACCGTCGGGCACATTTCGAGCAAGCGTAGCAATGTGGCTCCAACCCCAGCCCTCTCGAACTTGCGAAACCAGTGTTGCCGTACATAACTACGCTCTGGAAATACCATGGGCAAAAGGGGAGGGGCACAATCACGACACGCCCGAAACACGGCTTAAACCGCACTAGGGGCTGCCAACTTTTTCATTTTCTCTTACTTTCAGGACTCCACTCTTCGGAAGGCCTGTCCGGCAGTACAATTGCCGCACAAACGATACAACAACCAGGGGAGCAGAAAGCTACGCCGCACTACGGAACTCTAAGGTGGTCTCTATAACGAGCAGTATACCTGTTTTGCATAACATTCCGCAACTCGCCCCTGGAAAGGACATATTTGATAGTCCCATCTTTTGCTTATCGCACTATTTGTATCTTCCTGCTTTGATCGCAGCCTTTTTAAATAAACAATGGATAGCTTCCGTCTATTATTGCATTACTCTTTTTTAGGAATATATGTTCATTAATGACATGTTGCACCAGTACACTTTGGTATGGCCAATATGCCAGGGGCTTAAATACCCCACAATACGGTGTGAGAAGTCTGAACACTTTCACAAGTGCGGCACCCCGAACTTATAGCATTATATGCATCGGCTCTGAATCATGTCTTGGGTCAATAGTTGGGTTTGCCCGGCTCCTATGTTTTGGTACCTTACGTTCCGTTATATCGGCTAAGGTAGCACTAGGAAAACTACTGCGATTGTGCCCCAGTTGAGCTGGGCTAAGCACCTCAGTAGAGAAAGCTAAAACTGACCGTCATGATGAGGCGAGAGCTGGTCGCTGTTCGAGAGGTTTTCGAGTCCCTAAAGACTTATGCCGCTTAGAGCGAGGAGTCGGCTTTGTCCAGCCTAGGCGTGGATAGCGCCCCGAACTTGGTCTTCCGAACACTAGGGGCTTTTCCGAAATTTAAAATTATAGAATCCTATGGCTAAGTGAGAGTGTTCAAGCATTATAGTCTGGTTGCCTTGTTCGTTGTGTTGAGCACCTCCCTCGAAGGACCCAAGAATGGGAAAAAGAGCGCTCATGTTTATCCCGAACACCCCAGCACTCGTGCCATGGGGGCAGAAGCCGACGACTCGCCATCTCTCAAATTTGATAAATGGACGCACAGAAGGTAATATTTTAAATTCAAAAAGCATTGCTTAGCGAACAAGTTTTCAGCGCACAGGACAAAACGAGCGAGTTTACTGAAAAATTACATCCATGGAACATTCATCCGCCACAAGGCGGGCCCCCTTCAGAACGCCCTCATAATACATCTCGGGCTTGCGATGCTCCTTACCCGGCGGTGGCCCGTCCTTCACAAGCTTCTCAGTATCCAGCTTGCCCCAGTGCACCTTCGCACGGGCAAGCGCCCTACGGGCACCCTCGATGCATACGGAGCGCTTGATGACTTCGAGCCTTGGACAGGCCTCCACCAGCCGCCTCACCAGCCCGAAGTAGCTCCCAGGCATGGCCTCTCCAGGCCACAACTGAACTATGAGGCCCTTCATGGCCTGTTCGGCCACCTTATGGAGCTCGACCAGCTGTTTCAGCTGGTCGCTTAAGGGCACCGGGTGTTCGGCCTCAGCATACTAAGACCAGAACACCTTCTCCGTCGAGCTTCCCTCCTCGGCTCGGTAGAAGGCGGTGGCATCCGACACGCTACGGGGCAAGTCTGCGAATGCTCCTGGAGAGCTCCGGATTCGGGTAAGTAACAAGTAATTCACTTTTACGTGCTTGCTTTGCATAAAGAATGCCTTACCCGCCGCTATCTTTTTTATTGCCTCAACCTCCTGGAGGGCCTTCTGGGCTTCGGCCTTGGCATCTTCAATGGCCGTCGCGAGCTCAGACTCTCGCGTCTTCGAGTCAAGCTCCAAACTCTCATGTTTTTTCATGAGAGCCTGGAGCTCTTGCCGCACCTTGCCAACCTGCGTCTCATGCTTCTCCCACTCGGTGCGCTCCGTGGCCGCCCTCTTCTCGACCTCGGACATCACTTGCTTTAAGGGCCGCCACCTCAGTTGTGGCCCCTATAATAGCCGCGTTAATCCTGTCACTTTTTGCAATTGCACCTTTCACATATTTCAATAAGGTATTTCTTACCTTCCTTCTCCTCGAGCTGCTGCTTGGCTAGGCCGAGCTCTTGCTCGGACCGCTCGAGGTTCTGCTTCAGCGTGCCCACCTCCGCTGTCAGTGCGGCGGATGCTAGCAGCGAAGCCTGCATACGCATATTGACTTACTTTTGTTAGACTCCTGCGAATGTTATTAGATCCTCTATTCGGCTTTTCTTTCCGAATGCCGAACAGAGCATCAGGGGCTACTGTCTATGCGGTAATATTTTTACATATTCCTTACTTACCTCAAAGCCTGTTAGAAGGCTGGCACAGGCTTCATTCAGTCCGCTCTTGGCGGACTGAACCTTCTGGATCACCGCACTCATAATAGTGTGGTGCTCCTCGTCGATGGAGGCACCGTTAAGCACCTTCAGCAAATTGTCTGGTGCCTCCGGTTGGACGGAGGTCACCGGCTCGGTAGGCTTGCTCCTCTTGGAAGGAGGCTGCCTACCGGAGTCCGGAACCGTTGAAGGTTCCGGTGCGGTGTCCGGCTCAAAGCCGGACTTAGAGCCCTTAGGGGTTCTATCCCCTTCACGCCTGGAGTCCGGGAGGTCGCCTTGCGGCGCCTCCAGGACCACCTCCTCCTGGCTTGGAACCTATTGGGACGCCACCTCGGCGTCGTCCGTAGGGTGGGGGAAGGTAGCCGTCGGAAGCGAATTCACATCCGATGAATCCAGGGAGCTGCTCGATGACTCATCGAGCCCGGCCTTGGGCGGACTGCATAGACATGTTCGACGTAAGGAAAAGTTGTGCAATGGGGAAATACTATGAATCACTCTGGTATCCGGATACTTACGATCTCGCCAGGGGCTTGGCCCTGTGCAGCCACTCCTCTTCGCCGTCGTCGGCGTTGGTGGAGTAGTCCGGAGGAGGGGTCTTCCCCCTCTTGGACCCTTCGGCCTCCCCAGTTGGGGCGGCCTTCTGTTTCTTCCCTCCCCCCGTTGGAGGGGGAGAGGTCTCTTCTTCCTCCTCCTCGTCTTCATGGGAGGAGTGCGCCTTGGAGTCGTCGGATGATGAATCCGACACCTCCTGGCGCCGGGCACTCTTTCGAGTCCCCGTGGCCTTCTTCTTGGCCTTCTTCTCCGACACCATGTAGGGTGTCGGAACCAGCAGCTTCGCCAAGCGAGCGTCCGCTGGGCCTTCGGGCAAAGGAGCCGGACAGTTGATCTGTCCGGACGTCTCCTGCCAATCCTGTCAAAGGTAAGGGAGCTTAGATCCCACATGGAGTCAAACTATGAAAGACTAATACCCTGTAAAAGGTAAAAACAGCTTACCGCACAAGCGTGACGCTGCGTGCTGAATCTGTGATCCTCGGTAGCAGATGCGGGGGCCTCGACGCCCTTGAAAAGCACCTTCCAGGCATCTTCGTACATCGTGTCGAAGAGCCTGCTCAGAGTTCGGTGTCGCGCCGGGTCAAACTCCCACAGGTTGAAAGCCCGTTGTTGACACGGGAGGATCCGGCGGATGAGCATAACCTGGACTATGTTGACAAGTTTGAGCTTCTTGTCCACCAGGGTTTGGACGCATGTTTGGAGTCCGGTCAGCTCTCCTTTTTTAACCCACGACAGGCCCGTCTCTTTCCAGGAGGCGAGCCACATAGGGGGTCCGGATCGGAACTCGGGGGCTGCGACCCATTCAGGATCGCGCGGCTCGGTGATGTAAAACCACCCTGATTGCCACCCCTTTAGGGACTCCACGAAGGAGCCCTCGAGCCATAGGACGTTGGGAATCTTGCCCACCATGGCGCCTCCGCACTCTGCCTGGGTGCCGCGCACCACCTTCGGCTTGACATTGAAAGTCTTGAGCCATAGGCCGAAATGGGGGCGGATGCGGAAGAAAGCCTCGCACACGACAATGAACGCCGAGATGTTGAGGACAAAGTTCAGGGCCAGATCGTGGAAATCCAGGCCATAGTAGAACATGAGCCCCCGGATAAATGGGTGGAGAGGGAAGCCCAGTCCGCGGAGGAAATGAGGGAGGAACACCACCCTCTCATGGGGCCTAGGGGTGGGGATGAGCTGGCCCTCTTCAGGAAGCCGGTGCGCAATGTTGTTAGATAAGTATCCGGCCTTCCTCAGTCTTCTGATGTGTCCCTCCGTAATGGAGGAGACCATCCACTTGCCTCTCGCTCCGGACATGGCTGGAGAAGGTTGAGGTGGGGTGTGCGGACTTGGGCGCTGGAGCTCGAGTGCGCGGAAATGGATAGGCAAAGGAGGAAGAAGGCGTGGATGAAAAGGTGGATCCTTATCCCCTTATATGGGCGGACGCGACTATGCGTCCCCACCAGCCTGGTAAAACTCGCTTATCTCCCAAGCACCATAATCAATGGCGCGGTTGGGTTACCCACGCCCGTATTGATGAGAATCCCGGAATAAGGTGACACGATCTCTGCTTTGACAAGACGTGCCAAGGAAACCGCCTCGCTAAACATGCTGAGGTAGAACAGTAAAACGATTCGAATAAAGACTTGGCCGTGGTGTGATGTCATGCTACGGAATACGTCAGCAGATTAGATTTGTGTAAATATTATTTCTCTCTATGGCAATATGTGGAAACTTATTTTGCAGAGCCGGACACTACCTTTGTGTTCAAAATCTTCTATGAAGTACTTGGAGGAGGAACCCGCCTTGCAGTGTCGAAGACAATCTGCGCGCTGAACTCGTCATCATTGAAGCCTGGTTCAGGGGCTACTGAGGGAGTCCTGGATTAGGGGGTGTCCGGATAGCCGGACTATACCTTCGGCCGGACTCCTGGACTATGAAGATACACAAGATTGAAGACTTCGTCCCGTGTCCGGAAGGGACTTTCCTTGGCGTGGAAGGCAAGCTTGGCGATACGGATATGTAGATCTCCTACCGTTGTAACTGACTCTGTGTAACCCTAGCCCCCCCCCCTCGGTGTCTATATAAACCGGAGGGTTTTTAGTCCGTAGGACGAACAACAATCATACCATAGGCTATCTTCTAGGGTTTAGCCTCCTTGATCTCGTGGTAGATCTACTCTTGTACTACCCATATCATCAATATTAATCAAGCAGGACGTAGGGTTTTACCTCCATCAAGAGGGCCTGAACCTGGGTAAAACATTGTGTCCCCTGCCTCCTGTTACCATTCGCCTAGACGCATAGTTCGGGACCCCCTACCCGAGATCCGCCGGTTTTGACACCGACAGAGACACTCGCCATTATAGTGATTTTTCGCAAAAAAAGAGCGCAAAAAAAGTGGCGCGCCAAAAAAACAGAGCAAAAAAAGTTCCAGAATGTGCTTTTCCCTTGTTTACGTGCAGCGCCGTGATTTTGTTAGTGTTCTAGACTCGCGTCTCTAGCACGGTCTAGCCTAGGACCAGCACAGTACCATCATTGAGCGTTTATTCAACTTTGCATCTCTGAATTGATTATTGCTGACCCTTTTTTGCTACCATATTATAAGCCTTCCCAGCTCCACATACATCTACCTCGTGCGTTTGACTCTCCCTGATAATCGCTATATCCAAGCTTTGAGAGTTTTGACTACGACGGTTGCCGATCACCGCCTGCTGCTGGGTAAGAACTGGTAAGAATTTGAGATTTTCTTGATGGATTTGTGACACCCACCACCACCTTTTGTTTGTAGTCTGTAGGATCCTATTCTTGTGTGTTTCTATTGCTGCTAACCATGGCAGGATCACAAGCCGACGAGACTGACAGGGAGAACATGACGAATAAGGAGTTGCATGATAAATTTCAACAAATGATGAGTGGACAGGTGCAAGATGTGCTAAACAGATTTGAAGAGGCCTTGGAGAATATAGATGGCATGGAGAAGACGTTCGAAACAAAGCTCGATAACAAGTTTAATGAATTGCTCGCACGTCTTCCACCACCAGCACCACCACCGCTGCACCTAACGCACCTCTACAGCAACAACAACTACGTCGCCTTCCAAATCAAGTGGGACGAGCACAGCGCGTTCCCATTGACCCTAGGCAAAATTTTGGTGCCGTTGTTGATGCTTCTGTAGCTCCTGCTGCTACTGTAGAGGTGGAGGACCATTACGAGGATGAGGTTGATCAAAACCAGAACTACGTGCAACCACCAGCACCACCACCACCATGTCATCCTCAGGTATATCATCGCAACAGTAGGCCCGCACTACCAGATGAGGTATGAGATCATGAACGTCTTCCTAAACTGAAATTGAATATTCCACCATTCGAAGGTAGATATGTTCCTGATATATATATCTTACTTGGGAGTTAGAAACTAAACAACGTTTTACATGTTTACAAAATCCTGAGGAGAGACATGTTCCTGCTGCTGTTTGTGCTTTCACTAGCTTTGCATGTGTTTGGTGGTCTGAACATTGTAGATTATATCCTATTCCAACTACTTGGGTTGCTTTGAAAACTGTTATGCGTACTCGTTGGGTTCCACCATATTATCAACATGAATTACTTCAAAAATTACAACGTTTAAGACAAGGAAAAAATTCTGTAGAAGAATATTATCAGGAATTACAAACTGGCATGATTAGATGTGGTATTGTTGAGGAGAATGAAGCTATGCTTGCATGTTTTATGGGTGGACTAAATAGAGAGATTCAGACCATTCTAGAGTATAAGGAGTATACTAATATCACTCGTTTATTCCATCTTGCTTGTAAAGCTGAACGTGAAGTGCAAGATCGACATGCATTGACGCGAACTAACTTTTCTTCAGGTCGATATTCATCATGGACACCACGTGCATCCTCTACTTCCACTACACCAGCATCTCATCAGGTGCCACCTCCAGCCGTGATACAAGAAAGCAGGTACAACCACCACTATCTGCCAAGAGCACACCTGCCGGGCCTGCGCATAGATCTTCTTCTTCCATGGCATCAACAGGGCACACAAGTGATATTATTTGTCGTCGTTGTAAGGGAAGAGGACATTTTGCGAGAGAATGCAAATCTCAGCGTGTGATGATTGCTAATGAGGATGGTGGGTATGAGTCCTCTAGTGACTATGATGAGGAGACTTTGGCTCTTATTACACATGAAGAACATGGCGGAGATGATTCTGATCATGAGACGCAATATATGGCTACTGAAGATGCTGACAGGTATGAATGTTTAGTTGCTCAATGTGTTTTGAGTGTGCATGTTACACAAGCTGAGCAAAATCAGAGACACAATTTGTTCCATACAAAGGGAGTTGTGAAGGAACGTTCTGTTCGCGTCATCATAGATGGAGGGAGCTGCAATAACTTGGCTAGCATGGAGATGGTGAAGAAGCTATATCTCACCACAAGACCTCATCCACATCCTTACTACATCTAATGGTTCAACAACACTGGCAAGGTTAAGGTAACACGTACTGTTCGTGTGCATTTTAGTATCTCTACATATGTTGATTATGTTGATTGTGATGTGGTACCTATGCAAGCATGTTCCTTATTACTTGGTAGACCATGGCAATTTGATAAAAATTCTGTACACCATGGTAGAAACAATCAGTATACTCTTGTTCATAAGGACAAAAATATTACTTTGCTTCTTATGACTCCTGATTCCATTTTGAAAGATGATATTAATAGAGCTAATAAAGCAAAACAGGAGCAAAATAAGAGTGAAAATCAGATTGTGGCAAAAGAATTTGAGCAACACATGAAGCCTAATAATAAACCATCTAATGTTGTTTCTTAAATTAAATTGAAAAGTGCATGTTTACTTGCCACCAAATATGATATTGATGATCTAGATTTCAGCAAATCTGTTTGCTATGCTTTTGTGTGCAAAGAGGCATTATTTTCATTCGAGGACATGCCTTCCTCTTTGCCTCCTGCTGTCACTAACATTTTGCAGGAGTTCGCTGACGTCTTTCCACAAGACATGCCACTGGGATTACCACCTGTTCGAGGGATTGTGATGTAGGGTAGGAACCCTAGGGGCCGATCTTTCACGAAAGGAGCGGATCCCGTCCAAGAAC
>NC_041390.1:278783562-278790844 GCF_002162155.2 Triticum dicoccoides
GGGGGGGGACGAGGGAAAACACAAGAGGAAACACGAGAGAACCACTCAACCAACAAGAATAGATCACACATGCGCTAGATCGATGAACACAAAGGTGAGATACAAGATCCAAAGTCAACAACGAACGATATAAAGGTAGCCGGTCTTCTCCGTGAGGACGTCTTGATGTTCTTCTCCAAAAGGAGGTCTTGAATCCAAAGGGATCTTCTCCGAAGAGGCCGCGGTCTCTCACGAGGAGTAGATCCGATGTGGATGAGCGAAGCTCTATCTCTAAGTATGAGCTAAACCAACGCTAATCCTCAAATGGTGGAGGTGGAGGAGTATATATAGTCTAGGGCCACGAAGGGGTAAGTGAGGGCGAAGGGATACATGGGCTCGGCCCGATACACTGTGCATAGACAGGCGTCGGACGTCCGACGGGTACCGGACGTCCGGTGGCTCACGAGGGTCTGGTCGTCCGGTACTTGTCGGACGTCTGGCGTTTTGGCTTGGTTGTTGTGGCGCCGGATTTCCGGAGACGGTCGGATGTCCGGTCGCTGGAGTGTGTCGAACGTCCGGGACTTGTCGGACGTCCGCTCGTTTGGCTCGGGTGCGGGATTGCCGGTCGTCCGGTGGGTCTTTAGGCGTCGGACGTCCGGTCCCGACCGGTCGTCCGGTGGCTGGAGCTTCTTCCGTAGCTCTTCTTCTCGTTCCTCACGCTTGGTGTCCTCGCCTTCTTGTCCATGGTCTTCCTCTTGGTTCCTGGTCATGCATAGCACACATGTTTGAGGTAGTAGCCATGTCTCACGTATGGAAAGTGATGGTTCGAAGAGGAGCGAGTACACCTTGTGTCCAATGGTGTATAGATGAGGTCTCGTCTTATGTTCTCTTAGGGCTTGGAGAGTAGTCGGAGTGTACATGGGGATCAACGTGGGATGCTCCGCATCATCTCCCCCCCCCCTTGGGAAAGATCCAACCTCAGATCGTGATCCTCATCACCATGGAAACGGTAGTTGTGGACGGACTTGTAGTTGGACGGAGTTGAAGACATTGCGCAATCCAAGTACTCCAAGGTGTCGCCGGAGTGGTGTACATGCAAGAAGAGCAAACAAAAACGACACTCGAAAATACAAAGGTTAACACACACAAGGTGTCCATCAAATAAACATGAGTTTGTCCAAAGGAATTGTTCATGAAAATGCATGAGATGCTTATCCAAATGATGTAAAATGACATGTAAAGCATTCATGGGAGCAAAATCATTCTTGTGCACACAAATGTATTGTGGATGTGATCAATGCAACCACGGTGCAAAATGATGTCATAGTGAGACGGTTTATCAATAGCATGAATATGGTAATGGATGCTCAGTGTGATGTGATCATGCAATTGATGGTAGGCAATAAGATCATGATGTATGAATATGCCATCAAGGTGTATCACAACAAATTTGCTAGTGAAATGCACAAGCTCATATATCATGGATGACATGGGAATACAAGATGCAACAAGGCAATCATGATGTGAGTCAATCCATGCATAAGATGCAAATTTTTCATGTGTATGATATGTCCATCGAGCATGACATGTGTGAACACAATCAACAAATATGGAGGTGTTGGTATACCAATGCTCGATGCCGTGGCATGAGTGGAGGTTCGAAGGTGCATCCAATAAATCTGAGCGCTCCTCAACTTGAAGGTCCATGGGTTCCATCTCCAATGTCGGTCCTCCATCCAATAGATGTAACATGTATACAAGAAGAAGGAAACAACAATGAAAGAGTGACCCATCCAATATGCATATTTGAGGATGGCTCAAAGGGAAGGAGTTCACCTTTAGGAGATTCTCGCAAATGTTGGTGTTGCACATCGTGTATGCCTTCACATGACCAAATTGTGTCATGACGGTATCGCCTTGTGAATCCTTCAACATGAAAGAACATGACAAACACTCGGAAAAACAAATGAGGTTAGCGGAAAACCTATCATTCGTGCGGTAAAATACCCAACAAGTGGATGCATCATGCTCATCATAAGAAAGGACAAGGGAGCATTTCATAGTACAGAGGCATATGATGTGAGAACAACCAAATAGAATAGGCGCAAGCAAGCAAGCATGCATCACAAGATGTATCATGTGAGAGGCATGAACATATACGTCATCAACCCAAGAAAGCAAGTAATAATGGAACATGGGTGATGCGACAAAGCAAGCAATCATATGAATCAAGGCAAGCAAGCTAGTAGTGCGAAGATGCAACGTACTAGAAGGAATCATGTTAAGTATGTCATGTTTGCAAATGGTAGTCATGAATAATGCACAAGACACATCACAAGCATGAAGGCAAGATATGAGCAAAATAGCATCAATGGCATGAGGCACATGATAAACATGGAAATAGCAACAAGGATCTCCACCAAGCATGCAAATACACATAGAAGTAGCATAATGATTAATCATGGGTAGATGCAAGCAAGGGTCACAATTGCATGGCAAAGGCATAGAAGCAAGCATAGCATGCAAAGTGAACACGGTAAAATGAGCAAGAAGCGAGAAGCGGTGGTGGTGCTGTTTTGCTTCATAGCCATGTGAGATCCAAGTGAGAGAGATGCGCGTAGACATTGCGCTAAGAGAGCGGTGGGAAGGGTAGTTCACGGGATCCCAAGTCATCTATGCTCTCAAGAGCTCGTTTCGTCAACTCTTGGGATTGAGAGGTTGACGAGTATACGTGAGTACCTACACAAAACAAATACAAAGGGAAAATTGTGTGTGCGTGGTAGATGTACACATCATCCATCATGATGCGCACGTGCTTGTGTTGGTTAGCACAAAATAGCCAATGCTCAAATAAATGAGATGCGTGATATAGAAACATGTCATCCATCATGAGAGGTTTGTTATTATGTATAGCATAATGGAGACTCAAATTGTGTAATGCATCACGAGAAATATGTAGAGCATTGTTGTTCATGGAATGCATATGGTGCAAGCAATTATGGGAATCATGCAATGTATGGAATGCATCAAAACCTCCTAATACGCATGAGGAAACTATGGGGGTCTCCTCATGATCATTAGTGGAAACATCACACGGAGAATATTGACAACATCCAAAACAATGCATATTTGGAACAATGTGATCATGGCATGGCATAGTAGATGAATTGCGCAAATCATGTAAAGGAAGCATGTCAATATCATCACAAGAAAAACAAAAGCCAATGACCATCATCTCGTCATCTATGCCATAAGTGCAAATGGGATTTATTGTAATGGGGCATGCATAGTCACTATGTTGAGATTGAAATGATGCAATATGGGATATCTCATTCATAGCATATGACAAGGTTAATGGATTGTCAAACATGATGTGACCAATAGAATTTTCACATGATATCCTATGGAGCATAGCATCACAACTAGGAAAATCAACATGCTCATCATCATATTTATCATAAATAGGTGAGTCATGACATGAAGAAGTCGCACTAGCATGAAGCATGGGAATAGGTGGATCAACATCATGCAAGCAATCATTGGTGAGATAGTCCACTAGTGGGACAAGAGAAGCACCATCACCTATGTTACCTATGGAGCATCGCTCATGTGTTGTAGGTGAGGTGTCGAAGACCAAGTCGTGGTCATCTTCATCGTGATGGAACCATGTGGGTGGTGCATCTTCTTCCACCATGGCCATCGTTGTCTCCATTGGAGGTATGGACTTGTCGAGGATAGGCGTGTCGTCATGTAGGAGACCTAGCACCAAAGAAGAAAACACACTAGGAGTAGGGGTTAAGTCGTTAGAAATCAAAGTGGCCTCACATGTCGTGTCAATTACCTCGCTCACTAAGTGTTGTGGCTCACTCACACCCTCTCGGATTCTCTCACTCATATGGTTGGTGGAGTCACACAAATGGCTCTCAACCTCACATAGGATGTGTGGCATGCTCTCAAGTCTAGGGCTAGTGGTGGTCACACTCATCCTCTCATAGGAAATGCTCTCAATGTCATGTGTGGTGGAGTCACTCATGTCACTCATGTGGTGGTGGCTCTCCTCACATGGCAATTGGGGCATCTCGTCACATGTCGTTGTCGGAGAGATGTTGGTGCAAATGTCTCCATGCTCAATCATGTCATGGTCGTAGCCGTGGATGAATACCGAAGATGGCACATCATCACTCTCCTCAAAGACCAAAGATAATGTCTCATGAGTGGTCTCGTAGCTTGACTCGGAGTATGAGTCCAATATTGGCGCCGTCTTCATGTTGTTGAAGACGTTCGTGCTCGTCGTCGTGGTCGAAGAGGATGGCCCTTGCTCGACCTTCTTGTCGCCGTCTTGTTGTTGGAGGCCCAAATGATGTGGCACCTCGTAGCTCGTCTCCATGACCGAAGGGAAATTCCCATGCTCAGCCATCTTCCTTGAGGGGCTTCCGAAGATGGAAGTGTCTCCCTCGCGCGTAGTTGGTCGCCTTGTAGTTGAAGATGTCGATGTAGGCGAACTCACGGGAAGTAGGCGAAGATGTCGTACGTCCAAAGGCGAAGATGCCTTGATAGCACTTGGCGAAGATGACGAAGTGGTTGGTGTAGCCGTAGCTCCGTCTTGGTGGTGCTCGTCTCGCGGTCTTTTCTTGTGCTCATGAAGTTTGGACTTGGCGTGAAGTAGGGCTTGTTGGGACTTGTAGGAAGGCGCATCTCGAGCATCTTCATGTTGATGGTGGCATTGACGCACTTGAGCTCGTAGTAGATGTCGTTCATCGTCGTCGTGCACATGTTGCTTGGAGGTGACTTGCCCTTCATGACGAGGTGGATCACGAACGTGATGGTGGTCGCCATGGAGATGTGGACGTTGACGTCTTGCGCTTGTGTCGCTTGGGCGCTCCAAAGAGGATCGATGTGCTTGCCGCCGCCTTGAAGATGACGAAGGGGAAGTAGACTTGATCAAGGCCCGAATCTCCTCCATCCTTGCATCATGCTCCTCCTTTTGTGCGGAAAGCTTGTTGTCGATGTAGTCCCTTTTCCTCGCTTCGGAGTGACGAATGTCGATGGAGAGGTTCTCGATGCGCTCTCGCAGTCTTGATTGTGCGCCTTGCATTTGTCGTTGTAGATCGAAGATTGACGCTTTGGTGATGTAGTTGTTCATGCCATCGTTGTTGTGGAAGACCGGAGATGAAATGCCTTGCCTATCCATCACAAGATTCGAGCCAATATGAGTGGAGAAAGAGAAGAACTAATACCAAATGTACCTTGACCGAAGTTGAAAGTGGATCAATGATCACTCCAATGTAGACAAGGAAATAGCACAATTGGTACCAATTCTTGTCGGTTTCTCACACCTACACAAGTAAGGCTTATGGTGGAGCTCGGTGAGGATAGTGGCACAAAAATTTAATGCAAAATGTTAGCAAGAGTCAATAATGTTGAAAGAGATTCACAAATTCGCAAGTGTAACAAGTAGACCAATAGCAATATGTGGCACACGGAAACACACACACACGGATAGATAAATGGGGTCGTGCAACCAAGGATGAGCACAAAATGTGGAATCCACGAAAAACGCTCGTGTTGCACAACTCAAGAGAGATGCTAGCACGATTGCTCACTAGGCGGATACGACACTTGTGCACAACCTATAAGATGCAAAATGGATAAACTTTCTATCCCAAGTATGCTATGTATGTATGGTTCCTGGTGTTTGATCCAAGATGATCGGATATGACAATCTTATGCAATGTGGTGGATACTATGGCTATTGCTTACAAGCTTCTTTGCTCTTTCTCTTTTGCTTAAAAGCTTAATTTTTTTATATATCCACTTTGCGAAATGCACAAACCAAGATAGTAATTGTGTATATGCGGGAACAAACTTGAGGCACACGAGATGATATGATACCAATATGATATGGTATGTATGCAATGTGTGGTGTAGATCACTAATGTGCACAAGTAACGTTGCTGGCAATACTCAAATGGCTAGTCTCGATAGGCAAGTAACGCAAAATGGGCTAGGGGTTAACAATGCAATTGCAAGGGGAATGTACAATGGAGGGGTACCACGATACCAAGATGATATGGAGGTTACCGTCCTTGGCGATGATGAGTAGCGGTATTCTTGATGTAGATACCAAGATGATGGAAACTCGTCCCTAAGTAGCCGAAACACCTTAGGAAACGGAAAAACCGCGAACTCAAAATCTCAAATGTCAAATGGTGGTAGCAGGATGCGGTGGTGGTTGCGGAAGTGCAATGATGGGTTTTGCGAGTAGGCAATGTGGAAATGGAGGGTAAGGTGGTTGACTATACATGGTGTCAGAGTTGGAAGCATGGACCCTAAGTAGCCGAAACACCTTAGGAGACACAACTCACAACACAAACAAAATTGGGTTAAGTTGGGGGGGGGGGCGGAAGTGTATAGTGGTCAAGCCTATGCGGAAGTGGTGGTGGTTGATGAAGAAGCAACCGTCCCTAAGTAGCCTAGACACCTTATGAGACTCAAATCACTCCTCAAGCAACCACATATGCGCTGGGGATCAATATGGGTTAGTTTGCGGAAGTCGGTGCTGGTGTAGTGGATGAAGTGGTGGAAGCCCTAGGCAAAGATGCCAAAATTGTCAAACTTTGATGGAGTCAAATGGTGATGGTAGTATTTTTTTGGGAAGGGGGATGTCAAGAGCTTTCCAACGAGCTAAAGAACGTGAAAATCGGACTCCGGATGAATTAGTTATGGCCGAAACAAAAATCAGCCGAAGTTGATATCTACATGTAGCAGATATCCGGAAAAAACGGTCGTCTGGTCGCTGGACGTCCGGTCTGGTCGGAAATCCGCTGATTCTGCTCAGGTTAGGGGGTTCCGGTCGTCCGGTAAGGTCGGACGTCCGGTGGTTCCTATGGCTCCGGACGTCCGGTAAGGTGACGGTCGTCCGGTGTATCGGGGTCAACTCCAGATCCGAGATTTGAGACGCGATTTTGGGCGGAATTTAGGGATTTTGGGGTCAAAATTGATGAGATTTCATGGATGAAAGATGGGGAAACTTGGGGAGATGCTAGATCCACTCAAAACCAAGCAAATCCATGGATCAAAATCAACAAAACATCATCAAACCAACAAATCACAAAAAAAATTGGGGCTATTTTTGGTGGGGATTTTCAAATTTAGGACGAAATCAAGCAAAAGAAGGTTAGAAAACAGTGGGGGAGGCTCCGAAATCGTGATCAACGTGGCTCATGATACCAAGATGATGTAGGGTAGGAACCCTAGGGGCCGATCTTTCACGAAAGGAGCGGATCCCGTCCAAGAACGCGAA
>NC_041390.1:278791033-278796193 GCF_002162155.2 Triticum dicoccoides
ACGAGGGAAAACACAAGAGGAAACACGAGAGAATCACTCAACCAACAAGAATAGATCACACATGCACTAGATCGATGAACACAAAGGTAAGATACAAGATCCAAAGTCAACAACGGACGATACAAATGTAGCCGGTCTTCTCCGTGAGGAGGTCTTGATGTTCTTCTCCAAAAGGAGGTCTTGAATCCAAAGGGATCTTCTCCGAAGAGGCCGTGTTCTCTCACGAGGAGTAGATCCGATGTGGATGAGCGAAGCTCTATCTCTAAGTATGAGCTAAACCAACGCTAATCCTCAAATGGTGGAGGTGGAGGAGTATATATAGTCTAGGGCCATGAAGGGGTAAGTGAGGGCGAAAGGATACATGGGCTCGGCCCGATACACTGTGCACAGACAGGCGTCGGACGTCCGACGGGTACCGGACGTCCGGTGGCCCACGAGGGTCCGGTCGTCCGGTACTTGTCGGACGTCCGGCGTTTTGGCTCGGTTGATGTGGCGCAGGATTTCCGGAGACGTCAGACGTCCGGTCGCTGGAGTGTGTCGAACGTCCGGGACTTGTCGGACGTTCGCTCGTTTGGCTCGGGTGCGGGATTGCCGGTCGTCCGGTCCGGGCCGGTCGTCCGGTGGGTCTTCAGGCGTCGGACGTCCGGTCCCGACAGGTCGTCCGGTGGCTGGAGCTTCTTCCGTAGCTCTTCTTCTCGTTCCTCGCGCTTGGTGTCCTCGCCTTCTTGTCCATGGTCTTCCTCTTGGTTCCTGGTCATGCATAGCACACATGTTTGAGGTAGTAGCCATGTCTCACGTATGGAAAGTGATGGTTCGAAGAGGAGCAAGTTCACCTTGTGTCCAATGGTGTATAGATGAGGTCTCGTCTTATGTTCTCTTAGGGCTTGGAGAGTAGTCGGAGTGTACATGGGGATCAACGTGGGATGCTCCGCATCAGATTGAGCATCAAATTGACTTAATTCCCGCTGCATCATTACCCAACCGTGCACCATACCGTACCAATCCAGAGGAGACGAAGAAGATTATGCGTCAAGTACAAGAGCTGCTCAACAAAGGTTATATACGTGAATCTCTTAGTCCTTGTACTGTTCCTATTATACTAGTGCCTGAAAAGGATGGTACATGGCGTATGTGTGTTGATTGTAGAGGCATTAATAATATTACTATTCGTTATCGTCATCCTATTGCTAGGCTAGATGATATGCTTGATGAATTGAGTGGCTCTACAATATTCTCCAAAGTTGATTTGCGTAGTGGATACCATCAAATTCGTATGAAATTGGGAGATGAATGGAAAACAACATTTAAAACTAAGTTTGGATTATATGAGTGGCTAGTCATGCCTTTTGGGTTAACTAATGCACCTAGTACTTTCATGAGATTAATAAACGAAGTTTTATGTGCTTTCCTTGGACGATTTGTGGTAGTTTACTTTGATGACATATTGATTTATAGCAAATCTTTGGAGGACCATTTGGAACATTTACGTGTTATTTTTATTGCTCTACGTGATGCACGTTTGTTTGGTAACCTTGGAAAGTGCACCTTTTGCACCGACCGAGTATCTTTTCTTGGCTATGTTGTTACTCCACAGGGAATTGAAGTTGATAAAACTAAGATTGAAGCTATTAAGAGTTAGCCGCACGGTCACACAAGTGAGGAGTTTCCTTGGCCTCGTTGGTTTCTATAGGCGTTTTGTGAGAGATTTCAGCACCATTGCTGCACCTCTCAACGAGCTTACAAAAAAGGATGTGCCTTTTGTTTGGGGTACCGCACATGACGAAGCCTTCACGGTATTGAAAGATAAGTTGACACATGCTCCTTTACTCCAACTTCCTGATTTTATTAAGACCTTTGAGCTTGAATGTGATGCTAGTGGAATTGGATTAGGAGGTGTGTTATTACAAGATGGCAAACCTGTTGCATACTTTTCTGAAAAATTGAGTGGACCTAGTCTGAACTATTCTACTTATGATAAAGAATTATATGCTCTTGTTCGGACCTTAGAAACATGGCAACATTATTTATGGCCCAAGGAATTTTTTATACATTCTTATCATGACTCTTTGAAACACATTAAAAGTCAAGCAAAACTGAACCGTAGACATGCTAAATGGGTTGAATTCATTGAGACTTTCACTTATGTCGTTAAACACAAGAAGGGTAAAGAAAATATTATTGCTGATGCATTGTCTCGTCGTTATACTATGCTTTCACAACTTGACTCTAAAAAATTTGGTTTGGAGACCATCAAAGATCAATATGTGCATGATGCTGAATTTAAAGATGTATTACAGAATTGTAAGGAAGGGAGAACTTGGAACAAGTTCGTTCTTAACGATGGATTTGTGTTTCGATGCATTCCAGCTAGCTCCGTTCGTCTTTTGTTATTGCAGGAGGCGCATGGAGTAGGATTAATGGGACACTTTGGCGTCAAGAAGACGGAGGATATATTTTCTACACATTTTTTTGGCCAAAGATGAGACGGGATGTTGAGCGTTTTGTTGCTCGCTGCATTACATGTCAAAAAGCTAAGTCACGACTCAATCCTCATGGTTTATATATGCCTTTGCCTGTACCTAGTGTTCCTTGGGAGGATATATCTATGGACTTTGTTTTAGGTTTACCTCGAACAAAGAAGGGGAGGGATATCATATTTGTTGTCGTGGATAGGTTCTCAAAATGGCACACTTTATACCATGTCATAAAAGCGATGATGCTGTTAATGTTGCTGATTTGTTCTTTCGTGAAATTATCCGCTTGCATGGTGTGCCAAATACTATTGTTTTAGATCGTGATACTAAATTTCTTAGCCACTTTGAAGATGTTTATGGGCTAAGTTGGGGACTAAACTGCTTTTTAGTACTACTTTGTCACCCCCAAACTGATGGACAAACTAAAGTATTCAATAGAACATTGTCTACTATGCTTAGAGCTGTTTTGAAGAATAATAAGAAAATGTGGGAAGAATGCTTGCCTCATATTGAATTTGCTTATAATTGTTCATTGCATTCTACTACTAAGATGTGCCCTTTTGAAATTGTGTATGGTTACCTACCTCGTGCACCTATTGATTTGTTGCCTCTTCCATCTTCGGAGAAGGTTAATTTTGATGATAAAGAACATGCTGAATTGATTTTAAAAATGCATGAGTTAACTAAGGAAACATTGAGCGTATGAATTCTAAATATAAATTTGCTGGAGATAAGAATAGAAAACATGTTGTGTTTGCACCTGGAGATCTTATTTGGTTACATTTACGTAAGGATAGACTTCCTAATTTGCGCAAATCAAAACTAATGCCACGTGCTGCTGGTCCTTTTAAGGTGTTAGAGAAAATAAATGATAATGATATAAACTTGAGCTGCCTGCAGATTTTGGGGTTAGTCCCACTTTTAACATTGCAGATTTGAAGCCTTATTTGGGTGAGGAAGATGAGCTTTCATCGAGGACGACTTCATTTCAAGAAGGGGAGGATGATGAGGACATCAATACTATTATTACACCCACATCCCCTGCTGCTATACATACTGGACCAATTACTAGAGTTTGCGCATGCCAATTAAATTATCAGGTACTTTCATTTCTTGGTAATGATTCTAATGTTCATGAGAATATGATACTGCCTAAATTGGATACATTTATTTTTCTTACAAATGAAGGGCCAGGCTTGGATAAGAGGGATGAACACTAGAGCAAGACCAAGCATGGAAATGATGGCATGTGCAAGGGGATCCAGAACGGAGTTACAAGTGATGATTCCAGGACTTTGAAGCCACCATAAGGAGTGCATGAAGCCCTGGACGAAATATACAAGATGCCACTTCATAAATTTCGTTCAGAGGCTATTCTAGGTGCCGCGTCACCTTATTATTGGGCCAGGCCCATGTATTTTCGAAATACTTAAGTATAGGCTGTTTTTAGAGTCCGTATGTGTGGGGAAACAAGAGTTAGGGTTGGTTTCAGACCCCTCCTCCAAGGGCCACGAAATCCCCCTATTCCTCCATATATACAGCCCTTAGCGCATTGTTTAGACTTTGGGTTTTGTTTAGATTAAAAGTTCGCCATAGCTGCAACTTCGCGTACTTCGTTTGTGTCTAACGACCAGACCAAGACGTCACAGAACCCCACCTTCATTAATAAAGCTTTCATCTTTTATTCGCAATATCTATATTGCAATCTCAGTTTCTTGCTTGTTCTTCGTTTGCTCGCAGGAAACAGACCCTCGTGGTCAGATTGATCGTGCTCCGGCGTGGTCAATAACCCCTCGGAAGTTGGTCTAGTGATTGCTAAGGCGCGATGTTCACACGTTCGTAGTCGGATCGTCAAGGTCGACTCCCACTGAAAACGATAGCGACCATCTCATCAAAACATCGGGACACCTTTGCCTCTATCACTCAAGATAGGGGAAATTGCTTGGGGCAACTCATACCGGCAAGTTGGACTGGACTATTTCTCCACTAATTAGCACCAGGTCTGAATATAAAGCAGGTCGGCGGTAGATGCTCTCTAGCTTGCCGATGTTTGCTGGCCGCCGTCCGGATGTGGCCGCATCGCTCGGCCGTCCGTTGTCGTTTCCCTGCCAGTCAGCTGCGCCGTTCTGTGTGAGAGGAGGGGATAGATGGATCTGGGCTCGGTTTTTTTTTCTTTCCTTCCTCTGTCTATTTCTACGTGGTGAGCAATGCAGGCGAAAAAAAGTGATCGAACAGTTGCCGACTCGCGCATCGTTAGCGCCAGGAAAGTTTTTCAAGAGGTCGGACCTCTTTTTTCTTTTCCTGTAAAACATGAAGGAAAAAAAGAAATCCTGTACAGGATTCCATTCCTTTAAACGAAAGACCATCAAAAGATTTTTCCTTTAAAATTCCTCTATAAATCCTGTGGCCAAAACATGCCCGGCTGTCTGCCTGCGCGTCCCTTTCCGGTTCCGGCTTACCTGACCCGCCGTCCACGCTGCTCGTCCGATAGAGATCCGACGGCTTCCGCTGATCTCTTTACGTGCCAACCACCCTCTGACCTGACCTGCATCGTCCTCTTCCTTTGTCTACGTCTCCACTCTCCACCCATTCCGGCATTTCTTCTCCCCCCCTGCCGGTTCCCGCTTTCCCTCCATTCCCCTCGCGCGCCTCAGGAATCCGAGCTCCGCCACCGAGGGCGCCTACT
>NC_041390.1:278796707-278798426 GCF_002162155.2 Triticum dicoccoides
CCCGCATATGGTCGGTTGTTCGGTTGTTCGGGCTCTGATTTATATTGTCGATTTCAGGCTAGATCTAAGCTGCGAATGCGTCCGCACGCTCCCTCTCTCGTATTTTTGGAAGTAATTTATGCGTTGTTGGTCGTTTTGGGACGAGATCTACAGGGTTTGCAACTCCGGGGTTGGGGAGTACTTTTAATTATCATTATTCCAGTCGATCAGTTCACGCTGCCCCAGCCTGAGATGATGGATCCTGTGATTAATTGGCCAAACAATTGGTACTAGTATTTAATCGGCAAAGCCGGTTACATTTTGCCATCAATATGGGGAGGGCCCTTCTTACCTCCCCCAAACGGTAGGATGTTAGCCTTGTGCAGTTCTCAAATAATGAATAAACAATACTACCTCTGTACCAAATGCAAGACGTTTTTTTGGTTTTGCACAGGGCATAAAAAACGTCTCACATTTTGTTACGGAGGGAGTAGCTTATTGAAGATTGGATAGCTAAATGTGGACGGATTATTGTAGCTTGCAGTTGTTTAACATAAAAGTTTGTTTCCCTCTGGCAATGTTCGCCAGAAGATACTATGCACAGCCAGTAAGGTTGTAGCTTCTTGCTGTTACATTGGCCAGCTTCTCAGGGGGTGCTAGCTCATCTTTGGACACCAAATGATGCTCTTTTTGAGTGATAAATCATCGTATACGCATCTGACTCATATGCCAGTTGTGCCCTTCCTTTTGCAGGTTGCCGTGTCATCCACCACAGGTTTCATCTCCATACTATTTCTTGCGGACCGGTGAACAAAATAAACTCTTCCAGTTGGTTACAGCAAGACATGTGAAATGAGCTCTTCTAGAAGTGGCTTGTTGGAGGAGTATGCCATATATTTGTAAGAGAGATTTATTCCTTTTCGACTCATGGGCGACTGGATTATAGGAGCGTTGATCAATATTGTGGGTAGTGTTGCCATAAACTTTGGTACTAATCTTCTCAAACTGGGCCATGATCAGGTGGGTATTGCACAATTGCTTTCTATTTACCTATCTACTTAACTCGATAAATTAAATCTGGGTTCCATATGGTATGTAGCATTTTTAGCTATTTTTGTCATAAGAAAACTTCCTGTTATTGAATTAGGATTGTGATCTGTCAGCTCAAGTTCAAGTGAGCAACTTGTTTTCAGTAACTTGCACTTTATGTGAAAGAATCAGACAACATGGCATATATTGCGTGGCTTTTCCAAGCCAATACTCAATGATGTAGCTCATTCTTTCTGCATGCTTACCCCCTGATCTTGTTTGAGCATATTATTTTATTCTGCCAAACATTCTATGAAAGAAACATATTTCTAGAATTTTATTTTAAGATTGTTTTTTCGTTTCTTTTGGCAGAGAGAAAAGCTGTACTCAAGTAACAATCAAGGTGATGGCAAATTCGTCCCAAAATCAGTTATGTATTTTCAGACTTGGAGAATAGGTATGCTGTCTGATAAGCCTATTCACTCACTTATGTATTTGATAAAATAACAGGAAGCTGTCACATCTAATAATATAAAAATGCGTCCAGGTATACTCTTTTTCGCTGTGGGGAACTGCCTAAACTTCATGTCCTTTGCATACGCCGCACAGGTTGGATTACTACCTTCTCCTTGAAGCAACTATAGTTAGTTAGCATGGTAGACTACTAGTGCATATGCAACTGAAAAATAAATGGCTTATAGCGATTGTAAA